>NW_023270447.1:64523005-64684317 GCF_011800145.1 Mirounga leonina
TTTCTTTCTTTCTTTCTTTCTTTCTTTCTTTCTTTCTTTCTTTCTTTTCTTCTTTCTTTCTTTCGTCACCTCCACACTCGAACTCACAACCCTGAGATCAAGTGTTGCACGCTCCACCAACTGAGTCAGCCAGGCACCCCTCCTGTTGGTACTTTAATTGGGATTATATTACATTTATAGCATAACGTAGGGAGAACTGGTATCTTTTGTGAGTTTTTTAAATCAAGATCACTTTATGATGTTCATTTACTCTGGGGCAGACGCAGTAAATTCTCACCAAGTATTTGATTCATTCCCCTACACCTTGCAGCTTCTTGCACATGGCAAGGCTACAGACCTGTTCTGGCTGGTGAAATGGGAGCAAAAGTGACATGTGACACTTTGGGGCCGAGGCAATGACAAACCCAAGCGCAGTTTTCTGTGTTCTCTTCCCTTGCTTGGTGATCATGGAAGCATGAGGTATGAAAGGGTGATGGCGATGAAAGCGAGCCTCTTGATGAGCCACACACAGAGGGCAGCTGTCTTGAACATTTACCCAGATACACAACTGACTTCAGGTGAGAAAGGTGAGCTTGTGTTGTGTTAAGCCCCCGAAATTTTGGTGCTGGTTGTTTCTGCAACAGGATTTAGCCTTATCTTTCTCCTTCCTTCCTTCCTTCCTTCCTTCCTTCCTTCCTTCCTTCCTTCCTCTCTCTGTCTTTCTTTCTTTCTCTCTCTCTCTCCCTCCCTCCCTTTCAATCTCTGTGCCCAACGTGGGACTCAGACTCACAATCCTGAGATCAAGAGTTGCACGCTCCACTGACTGAGCCAGCCAGGCGCCCCTAGCCTATACTTTCTGATATACCCTCGGTAGAGTTATAAAGTTTTATTTTAAAAGTACTTATTTACTTATTTGAGAGATAGAGAGAGAGAGAGAGTGAGCACATGTGAGTGGGGGGGAGGGGCAGAGGGAGAGGAAGAGAGGGAATCTCAAAGAGATTCCCCCCTGAGATCAAACCTGAACTGAAATCAAGAGTCTGACGCTTAATGGATGGAGCCACCCAGGCTCCTGGAGTTTTAAAGTTTTACTCATAGGTCCTGCACATTTCTTATTACGTTTATTTCCCTTTTTTGCTATTATAAATGGGATTTTTCCTCTTCCCATGTATTTTCTAATGGCTTGTGATTTATATATAGGAAAGCTATCAATTTTTATGTATTACATCTGTAATCAGTCACATTACTGAAGCTCTTAGATTTTTTTTTTTAAGATTTTATTTATTTATTTTAGAGACAGAGCACAAGAGGGGGGAGCGGGAGAGGGAGAAGCAGACTCCCTGCTGAGCAGGGAGCCCGATGCGGGACTCGATCCTGGAACTCCAGGATCATGACCTGAGCCGAAGGCAGTTGCTTAACCAACTGAGCCACCCAGGCGCCCCTGAAGCTCTTAGATTTTTGAATAGATTTTCAGTTGATTCTTTTGGGTTTACCTTGCCTTTTTTCTTTCTTTTCTTATCTATTTGCTAGTATGGAGCTTGCAAACTAACTGTTTGAGGACAAGGTGTATTTTTTGTATTTGCAGAACAATTGAACCATCTTTGAAAAAAATAAAGAGTTTTTGCCCATATATTAAAGATGGAATTGCAGCTTGACTTGCAATTTTAGGTGGTAAGACAATGCTGGGCTGGTATTCCTGCTGCAGAAAATACAGTGGGGCACATGAACCTCTGCCCCCAGATAGGTCATGATTCTAGAGCTTAACCAGTCCCTATTGTTTAAAAACTAATTACCTTCACTTTTAAAAATTACCTGCATGACCCCTGAAGGCATTTGAGTTTGCCACCTTGCTGGCACTTTCAGAAAAAAATTAAATAATATTGGTGATAGAAAATATCCTGGACTTACTTTTGACTTTAATGGCAGGGCTTCTATTTTACTGTTAAGTATGAAGCTGGCTCTTTCTTCTAACATTTTATTATGAAAACATTCAAACACAGAAAAGTTGAAAGAATTGTACAGGGAACACTCATATTCTCAGTGCCAGGTGGTTACAATTAACATTTTACTATACTTGCTTTATTGCATATCTATCCATCTACCCTTCCCTTCAACCATCCATCATCCATCTTATTTTTTTGATGCATTTCAAAGTAAATTGAAGACAACAGAACACTTTACTTCCAAAAATTTCAGCATGTATGTCATTATTCAATGTTTGCTGCTGCTGCTTCTTCTTCTTCGTCTTCTTCTTTTTTTAGGTAAAATTCACATAGAATTTAATGCACAAATCTTAAGTATGCCATTCTTTGAGTTTTGACAAATTCTTTTTTTTTTTTTTTTTTTAAAGATTTTATTTATTTATTTGACAGAAAGAGACAGCAAGAGAGGGAACACAAGCAGGGGGAGTGGGAGAGGGAGAAGCAGGCTTCCCGCAGAGCAGGGAGCCCGATGCGGGGCTCGATCCCAGGACCCTGGGATCATGACCTGAGCCGAAGGCAGACGCTCAACGACTGAGCCACCCAGGCGCCCCTTGACAAATTCATACACTTGTGTAACCCAAACTCCTATCAGGATATAGAATATTGCTATCATTCCAGAAAGTTCTTTTCTCTTTTCCAGTTCAATCCCTATCGCCCCACCTCAGGCAACCACAGTTCGGAGTTTTTTCTACTGTAAATGAGTTTGACCAATTCTAGAACTTCATATAAAAGGAATTGCACTCTTATGTAAGGTTTCTTTCACAAAGCATAACATTTCTGAGATTCATCCATGTTGCTACAGGTATCTGCAGTTCCTTCTTATGGCTGAGTATTGTTTCATTGATACGGACTGAATGTTTGTGTTTCCCACCAAATTCATATGTTGATGGTATTTGAAAATAAGGCCTTTGGGAGGCAATTAGGATTATGTGAGGTCATCAGGGTGGAGCCCTGGTCTGATGGGGACCTTATGAGAAGAGACAACAGAGAGCTTGCTGTCTCTCTCCTCCATGGGAAGATGTAGCCAGAAGACGGCCATCTGCAATCCAACGACCATGCTGGCACCTTCATCTTGGACTTTCAGCCTCCAGAACTGTGAAAAAATAAATTTCAGTTCTTTAAGCTGCCCAGTCTATGGGATTTTGTTATGGCAGCCTGAGCAGACTCAGACACATGTTATATGAATACACCATTTGTTTAACCATTATCTTGTTGTTGGATCCTTTCCAGTTTGGGGTTAGTATGAATAATGGTGTTATGAACATGTATGTATAGGTCTTTCTGGAGACGTTTGCTTTCATTTCTCTTGGGAAAATACGTAGGAGTAGAATTGCTGGGTTGCAGGGTCGGTATATATTTAGTTTTATAAGAAAGTCCCAGACCTTTTCTCAAAGTATTTGCATGTCTACGAACAATGCATGAGAGTTCTGGTTGCTCTGCATCCTTGTCAACACTCAGTGTTGTCTGGATTTTGTTTTGATGCCTAAGGCGTATAAGTTATGTTAATGAAATACCATCTATTCCTATTTAATTAAGAGGTTCTTTTTCTGTTTTTAAAATATGGGGGGTGCCTGGGTGGTTCCATTGGTTAAGCGTCTGCCTTCAGCTCAGGTCATGATCCCAGGGTCTTGGGATTGAGCCTCGCATTGGGCGCCCTGCTCAGTGGGGAGCCTGCTTCTCCCTCTCCCCATCCCCCACTCGTGCGTGCATGCTCTCTCTCTCTCAAATAAATAAAATCTTCATTTATTATTATTATTACTTTTTTTTAGATTTTTATTTATTTATCTGACACACACACACAGAGGCAGAGCACAAGCAGGGGGAGCAGCAGAGTGAGAGGGAGAAGCCGGCTTCCTGCTGAGCAGAGAGCCCAATGCAGGACTCGATCCCAGGACCCTGGGATCATGACCTGAGCCAAAGGCAGACACCCAACTGACTGAGCCACCCAGGCGCCCCTAAATAAAATCTTTAAAAAAAAATCTGGAATGAAAGTTGAAATTTATAAATTCTTTTCCAGCCTCTATAAGATGATGCTTATTTTTTTGATTTGTTATTATGGTGAATTCTTGTAACAGACTTGCCAAAACTGAACCAGCCTTGCATTCCTGGGATGAACTCCATTTAGCCAAGTTATGTCAGTCCAATATGTGGCAGCATTCTGGTCACTAATAATCTATTTAGATTGTTATTCACTACTCATAACTAAGACAAAATGTCTTCAGTTGTGATTTTCCTGTGTAAGGCTTTAATGTTATACTGGCTTTGAAAGTGAATTCAGAAGCTTTTTAGCAACCTGTTCTTTGACCCAGTGATTTTGGGCTTGTGGTTTCTGTATGATTTTGTGTTTGTGGGTTGGTTGATTTGGGCATTAAAAAATAAATAAAATAAATAAAAGTTACTGGCAGACACACTACCTGTTGTTGTGGGAGCATCATAATACACTGAGGCAGCGTAGCTAGTGGTTAAGTGCACAGGCTTGTGGGGTCAAATCCTGGCTCTGCCCCTTTCTAGCAGCGTGGGACAACCAGGCTCCAAGAGGCAAATGCCTGGGTCAGAGCAAAGAGACAAAGACGGCGTTCAAATCCTCATCTATAAATGGGGACAATAGTAGCTACCTCCCAGGGGAGTTGGGAGATGAAGCGCCTGGTGAGGATCGCAGTGGAGAGCCTGGTACCCTGTGTGTCCTTTCCTTGGGAGGAGCTTTTTCTTTTTTACCCCTAGATGCAGGATGAGGATATGAGAAAAGCCAACCCAAGTTTCCCTGGAAGTTTAGCTGGGTTGGTGCTAGGAACCATCTTCCAGATGGGCCCAGCCAGATTCACTCAGACCCACAGAGTCTGGGTACCAGGCATGAGGTCTTCTCTATCACCCATTTCCTTGCCCTGCTCCTGTTTCCCTTCAAGGAACAAAGTTGATGAGCGCTTTGGAGCAGGCTAGGTTCCTGGGTGTTGCTGTATTTTCTGTTCTTTTCTTTTCTTTTCTTCTCCTGTTTTGAATGGTTCTTGTTAAGTTTTCTAGAAACTAGGTTTTAAGACTTTCCTCTTATCATCCTACCTCAGTGTGGGGTGGATGGCTTCCTGGCTCTCCCCACTGGAGATTCAAGAAAGCATGGGGGTGCTGCTGGGGGACAGAGGGTGCTTCGGAAGGGCACAAGCCCTCTATCCCAGCAGGTGTTTGAGCAGAGGCAGGATGGCCCCTATACGTGGATGCTGCAGGAGGGATTCGGACACTGGAGGATGGGGGTGGCACAGGGAGTGAGGTGGGGGACTATGAGTAACTAGTAGGAAGATCTTCAAAGGTGGACAGACCCGAGTACACATTCCCACTTCTCCAACTTCCCAACAGTGTGATCTCTGGCAAATAACTGCTTTTCTGTGCTTCAGTTTTCCCATCTATGAAATGGGTACAATAATACCTACTTCACAGGAGGATGTGAAGAACAAATGGGATAATGGGCTAAAGTGGCCAGAGATTCTGTGAAGCAGAGATGATTTTCCTAACATTCAGCTGGAAGGACATTGTTGTTTTTAGCATCTACTCCTCCTTGCAGCTCACCCCCCATCTTTCCCACAAAGCACAGGGTATGGTTGGGTTTAGAGGTTTCCACCTTAGAGATGATCTGGGGTCTCTGGCTACAGGGGCGGGGGCAGATGTCACTATGAGTGGGTTCTGCTGCGCACGGGGGAGGTTTCTGTTATAGTTGGCTTCATTGGCTACTTTTCCCAAATTTTGTAAGTCAGGTATGTGTATATCATTGGAATGTCCACTTTGGCAAAACAACCTTCCTTGGACTAGAAATGCAGCTGCCTGGTGGCTTCCCTGGGGGCCCGAGGAAGGTCAGGTTCGGGTGTTAATTCCATTGCGCTGGGAAGAAAGAGAATACAGTTGAAGACCAGTGCAAACCATTACATGTTTGGGTGTTCAGCTAACGATTTATGATGCAGAAATTTCCAAGAGAGGAAAGATTTGGAGCTTGACGTACAAGCCTGTCTTGTGGTTTGATGGTTAAACATTATATTCTAGAACTACAAGATGTAATAATAAAAAAATTTGGGAAAATTTCCCTATAATGGCAGATGGAGATTAAAATGCATTTGGGGATATTTCCAACATACATGAACATGGTGGATGAAAGCTCGTCCTAAATGAGCTAACCTGCCCAAGCCAAGCTCTGCCCTCACACCTCCACCTGAGGGGGGTGTTTAAGAGACCTACCTGCCTGTCGTTAATTAGATCGTAAGGGAGGGGTGAGGATCAAAGAGCCACAGTGACAGGTTAGTGAGATAAAGCAATGCAGTGACAAAAGTAGTTTTGGTTTGGCGTTTCAGATTATAAAAGATGCCAGCACCTGTGAAGATCTAACCAGAGCCAATATGGACAGAGAATGTTGCCCATTCTGCAGTGGGGTAAACCGAACTTGGAAACACAAAGATTTCTAGAGGCTGGCCAAGGAGTCAGTTGTGCTCCAGACAATAGTGCACATCTCCTTGTCCCGGTCTTGCACAGGGGATCCTCTCCCTCTGGATCTAACCGCCCTATTGTTTAGGCTGGGCTGGCACCAACACCACCAGGATTAGAGAATCACCTTCTGCAGGTGCTAATTAGCAATGTGGAGGAGAGAAACCTTCAAATCCTAGCCACGGGCTGTATCCCATGAGCTGCATGAGAGGGAGATCTGGCTGTATCATCAGCCCCAATCCCTGAAGTTGTTCCCCCAGGAGGCTGAGAGTGTGGATGACTCAGGGTGCAGAAACAGTTCAAAGATGCGGGTGCCTGGTATTGGAGGTGTCGCTGGGGTGGTGGCATGCTCACTGCTGCTTATCAGCTGTGAGATGTATCAGCTGGGATGCTTATTAGCGGTAATAAGCTGGGCCTGAGGGACAGAGTGGTAGCATTCTTTGTGTTGTCTGATGCGGCCCCTCTCTCCGCCCTCTCCCTACTCCCTGTGCCACTCCCAAATCTTCATAAATTCTACTGGAACTCATCAAGGGATCAGGGTGCCTAGATTTCCAGGGGACGCTGGTCAAGGGGCTGAGTTTCACACCTGGGGAGATGTGGGGCAGAACAGAGACATCCAGGGGAGCAGAATCCGGACCATAGGTATCTGAGTCTGGGGACTCAAGTCACATCCTGGGAAGGCTTGAAAAGTCCCTATGCACATATATACATATGTAAGCCCCAGGCTGGGACTGCATCTATGTTACTATATCAACGCCCCCTATTTTTTTTTTTTAAAGATTTTATTTATTTATTTGACAGAGAGAGAGATAGTGAGAGCAGGAACACAAGCAGGGGGAGTGGGAGAGGGAGAAGCAGGCTTCCCGCCGAGCAGGGAGCCTGATGTGGGACTTGATCCCAGGACCCTGGGATCATGACCTGAGCTGAAGGCAGACGCTTAACGACTGAGCCACCCAGGCGCCCAACGCCCCCTATTTACAGTGGAGGAATCCGAGTCTCAAGAGGCTGTTAGATGCCTGGCCATCTTTTCGCAGCTGGAGCCTGCTCTCCTGAAGTCCCTGGACAGAGAATTGGTCCACTGTTGGGGGCCAAGTGGAGACCCACTGAGAGATGAGCTGTGAAGGCAGGGAACAAGGCAGTCCAGGAAGCAGGACTTTGTTATGGGTCAAGGCCACTCGGCCCATGACCTGTGAGGATTTTGGAGGCTGCTTTCTGGAAGCCCGAAACGCCCAAGGACCTCTTTGTTCCCGGCTGGCCAAAGGCCTGACACCTCCCTGCAGCAGCCTGAGCCTCCTCTCCATCCTTTGTACCTTGGGCCCTGGGCCCTGGAGGTTAGCTTCCCATCCCAGCATCCTCAGCGGCCTTTCAGTGCCAACAACAAAAGCACTAGAGAAAAGGGGACTGTTTTCCCTAGAGCATTTATTATTAGGGGCCAATGGTACCTGGAGGAAAAAAAAAAACCCACTGATTTCCAAATTCTGCTCTGGAAACCAAACCTAATTTAGGGAAGTACAATGTGCTAAAGAAAGATTGCCTCTTAATTTTAGATTCATGTGGAATGCAGGCAGGAAGGCAGAATCCCTTAACATAACACAGGCTTTTTGGTGGTGTAACAGAATAATAAATCCTTGAGGAATTCCCCAAGCAAGGTAAAGTAGGATAATATACATTTCTTAATATTGCAGAAGTTCCCTTAATCTTATTGTTTAAACTTTTCAATAAACCGTAATGTTTATTAGTAGTTTTTCATTTCCAACTGTCAGATAATTCCTCTTGCTAAGTTGGGATAAACAGGGTCCCCCAGTGCCTCTGGTTTCAGTTTTGTGTGATATATATCTGACCAGACACTTGATGTAATAGAGAAGTATTGTGTTTTCCACTGTGTTGAACTTAGAGGTTCAAATGTGCTAATGCAATTGAATTGATTGTAATATTTTATAAAAGTTTCTCCAACGGAAATATGGTTAGTGATCGGAGTTGTCAGAGGTTATGAGAGCACACAGAGACTTGCTTGCAGTGCTAGAAGCTTCTGGCTAAGTATGGGGGGAGGGGTGAGGAGGCTCAGTGTCGGGGAGTTCATTCCCTGTTTTCTAGGAAGAGATTCATCAGAAGGAATGACAGCCAGGTTTTCCCCAGAAAGGTCTGCCGGAGGGACAAAATGCATTTGTGTTTTGTAAAGGGTGTGCACTTGTCCACAGGGAGCTCGCCACGGCTGGTTCTTCCTTATAGGACCTCCTCTGCTGAGCACCCCGAAGGTGAGTGGGTCGGGAAGTCCAGGAGGGCTACATCAAGCTGGAGACTGAACCGAAGAATTCCAAGCCCCTTCTGCAGGAAAGAGTGGGAGATGGCAATGTTAATCAGCATGGAGAGAGAACTTTTTCTTTATCACATGCCCCAGAAGTACTGTTACTCTTTGTGGTATCCCCATAGGGGAAAATCCTGTCCTAAGTGATCAGCACAAAAGATAAAGAAATTCATTTTTTAACCTCTCCCTGACTTTTTTTTAATTGATTTTTCCCCCTCTCGGAAATGGCAAATAAGCTAACATTGTTACAAAATTCCTTCCATTCAATAGCAGAGGGGGAAAAGAACCACCCCACAATCACAGTAAGGAAAAGGGTAAAAATCCCACCTCGTTAATGAGATCCATCACTGAGCATTAGTTGTGCTCAAAGCCCCTGTCAGTCCCAGATGAAGCCGAATGCCCATCCTGGTGTTCTCAGATTCCTTTGGTAGCATGCTCTGCGCCCTCTTTCACCACCTGGGGGGCGGCTCTGGCAGTCTGGTCTCTCAGAATTAAAGGGCAGAAAATTGGCCTGGGATGTTTTCTGCTTTCCATGCAGGTGCTGGGATGATGGAGAAGATGCTCAGGGCAGAAGCCTGTTGGTTTTCTGATGCTGAATTCCAGCTCCTTGACCTTCTAATATTTAGTGAGAGAAGCGGTCTGAGTATAATTTTCAGAGAAGACTGGATTGAATGGAGCAATCAGTAGAGAAGGCTTCTTTTGTCATTTCTTTCCCCCTTCTTTAAATGATGTCCGAGCTAGTCAGGACCCACAGGGGCTGGAGGCACAGAGATGAGCCTGTCTTTGGTAGGGTTGTCCTTGAGCCTTGAATCTCCTTTCTGCCTTAGGATTTAGACTTGCTCTAAGGCCCGAGAATGGCGATCTGTGCTGACCGATGCAGTAGCAACTAGCGACACGTGGCTATTTAAGTTCCATTTAATCAAATTCAGCTACAATGAAAATGTAGTACCTCCATTGCACTCGCCACATTTTAAGTGCTCAGTAGCCGTGTGTGGTTGGTTAATGGCTACTGAACTGGATACAGAACACTTCCATCATCACAGAAAGTTCTATTGGACAGTGTCTGCATGAAGCCCCGGGTCTGGTTACCTGAGCAGGAGGGCTTGAACATACTCGGGGCATAAAACTGGGACATCCACAGAATTTGATGTTGTTTAGACAGCAAGGCTTACCGTTTATTGGCTGAGAGCAGGAAGGAGCCCATATAGAGCCTGTAGAGAAAAGAACAGATAAACCTGAGCTCTCCTTGAGCAAGGCTGCTGGCAGCCACAGGCTGGGGCAAACTGGGGCTCTGCCGGGTGACCATGATACGATTCTGTGATTTGTTCCAGCCAGTTGGGCCTGAGGATTCCTAGAAGGGGGAATGGGACATATCGAGGCCCTGAGGCAGGAGGCCCTGGCATATTACAGGAATTGGAGGGTACCACTTATCTCAAGGAATTGGCAGGGCAAAGGCTAGGCAAAGGCATTGGCTGTGATCGAAGCCCACCATGTGCAGAGGCTGAGCATGATGTCAAGGAAGTGCCCTCAAGACCTCTTCCCCCTCAGGGTTTCAGAGTGTCTGTCCTATGTGGGACCTTCAATGGGGACCCCAGCTTTTTCACCCTTTTCCAGAGCTGGAGCCATGAACCTTCCCTGGTGATGGTGTGTCTGGCTTCCAGCCCTCTGGGACAGTGCTCATAGAAGGTGTGGCAGACTGTAATTTCCAAAGATGGCCACACCAATATGCACCTGACTCATGCTCTTCTTACAGCGTGAGGTTGATTTTCTTCTTGAAATTGGCCAGAGCTTTGTAATTGCCTTGACCAAGAGAGAGTGTAGAGGAAGTGAGGCTGCATGACTTTGGAGGTTAGCTCATAGAAGATGATAGGTGAGGGGCGCCTGGGTGGCTCAGCTGGTTAAGTGTCTGTCTTCATCCCAGGTCATGATCCCGGGGTCTTGGGATCGAGCCCTGCGTTGGGCTCCCTACTCAGTGGGAGTCTGCTTCTCCCTCTGCCTCTCCCCACCAACCTCCTTGGCTCATGCTCTCTCTCTCACTCTCTCTCTCTCTCTCACATAAATAGAGAAAATCTTAAAAAAAAAAAGAAGGTGATAGGTGGTGTCTCTTCTTCCTCCCTTCCCCTGCCTCCTCTTCCCCTCTCCTCCCCTCCCTCTCCTCTCCATGCTTGGAACTGGGGCTGCCTTGTAAGCAGCCTGACTACCTTGGAGCTGACGTGCTGGAGAGAGCATGTGAAGGGGCTACCTGGAGAAAGAGGAAGATGCCTGAGGAGCCGCACTGGTGCAGCATGTCTCGAGGGCCCAAGATCGTGCAGCAGAGACAAGCCACCCTGCCGTGCCCCGTCTGAATTCCTGACCCGCAGAACCCAAGAGCCTAATAAATGAATGTTTTATGTCACCTAGTTTTGGGATAATTTGTTACACCAGCATCATAACTAGAGCAGGGGCTCTGGTGGGATCCTTGGAGGCTGGGAAAAGTACCAGCTTTTCATTTCGGGTGGCCTAGAGCATCCTCGGCAGGTGCTGGAAACAGTAGGGTGCTTTTTGCAAATGCCATCAGATTTTGTGATTTTAGAATTTGGAATTTGGTTTATTTTCTAGTCAGGGCTGGGCTAGAACTCCCCAGAGCCCCTTCCATCAAGAAAAGCAAATAGGAATGGCAACCGAGTGAGGGGGAGTGCTTTAGTTACCTAAGAGGACAACTGATTTTGAAGAGACCCATCCAAGAATGCATTATTGTTTACACATAAACGATGATATGCTTACCACAAATCCTTGTCAATCCACCAAAACAGACCCCTAAGGACCTAGTTATGGGAGCTACAACTAGGTTTGTTAGACTTCGAGTTTGGCCAACATCAATATAGTCACTTGCACTTAAAAAAATAATAATTGATGAGCATTTCCCAATGGATCTTAAAATCCAATTTTTACTTTTTGAGATTAGACCAGCCCCTGCACTGATCTGGTGTGAACAATCGTTGCTATTATTTATTGAGAGCTTCAAATGTGCAGGGCAGGCACTGTGGTGGGTACTTTAACTTGGAATATTCTCACTTAACTCTTGCAGCACGCCTTTGAAGAAGGTTCTAGAATTATCCTTGTTTTGCTGATGAGGAAATCATGGCTCAGAGAGGTTAGGTGACTTATCCAGTGTCACACAGCAGTCTGGCTCCAGAGCATGAGTGGGAGACCACCGGAGGTGGTTCAGCCTCTCCAAGGGGTTTTTGTCCATCTTCCCAGAAGGTCTGGTGGAGGGCAGCCGGCACAGTACCCAGGAGCTCCTGAGCTCCCTGAGCGGTGAGAGGTTTCCTTGGGGGTGCGGCTTCAGTGAGCTGTGTGACCTTGGGCAAGTCGTGTCCCCCTCTGGCGGAGGCTGGCCTTTGAACATCTCCAAGCCCCCTTCCCAGTCTTGTCACAGAAGAGAGGCTCTCTGAACCCAGGGTAGCAAATATCCCCTTTGGTTGCAACTCCTGTTTGCAAAGCCTGCTACAGATGCCTTAATTAATTATTCAGGCTGACATCTCCAGCTCCAAAATCAGAGGGTTGAGAAAAGATCAGAGGAATATAATCAATGTGAACTTGGCTGATAATCGCTGGTCCCAGGGTGGTGTGAAGGGAAGAAAACCCTCCAAATTGGTCTTCTTTTACACTTTGGCCCTGGTTCTGCCAGCGGGCAAGATAAAACCGTCCTCCTTTCAATAATTAATGAGCGGGAGCGACCCCCCCCCGCCCCCCCAGGCCTGGGGCCCTGGAGGAGGCCCCTCGCGGCGGCTGCCCTCCGGAAGCGTGCGTGCCCGTGCACACCCACGTGCAGCCCCACGTGCACCAGGCAGGCGGGGAGCGGGGCGGGGCGGGGCGGGGGGTGGGGGCGAGAACACTGAGTCACGCCGGCTGACCCAGCAAAGTGCTGGGAGTGTGACCGGAATGAAGGGTTGCTCCGTCTGTCTCCGAGGTGGCGTGGCAGATCAAATCACAGCGGATCAGGCGCCGAGATGTTGCCTTGCTCTGAGTGACAGAAGTTAATAATTAGTGACAATGATTGACAGGTACACTCCATCTGCTGCTCCGACGCCCAGGAGCAGTTATTCCACAACTGTCTGCGGGCACAGTGAACTCCCCCGGGAGCGCGGGCTGGCCCGTGATTGACAGCTGCCTCCAAGAGAGACAGGCCCCTGACGGGAAAGTCGCTGTCAGCAGCCGCACGTTCCCGAAGAGGCTCACGCTCTGTATACATTTATTCTGTTTCATTTATCATGTCAGCCGTGGTTTTAAATAGATTACGAGCTAGCCTGTTTTTTAACTGGAGAGTTTTCTATCAGGAAATTAGAAATACCCCCGGATGTCGCCGACTGCTCCCCGGGACGCGGGTGCGTCTTCACTTTGTTCTCCGGGTAGACGGGGGAGCCGAGGTGGGGGCGCGCCTGGCTGGTAGGCTTCGCGGAGCTGCCCGTTAAAATCAAAATGGCATCTTTAACCAGCACCCTGTAAAATGGTGCTGAGCATTACCTTGGTAAACTCGGTCTCAAAAGTCCAAACGAAAGCACCGAAGTTGCCGGGTTTTGTTTTGGTTTGGTTTGCCTTTTTTTCCTTAAGAAATAAACATGCCTCTGAGGTGCTGGCGGATGACATAACTTGTAAGGGTTGCTCCTAAAACGTTATTTGCATTCTTAGACTATGAGGCCGATTCCAGCGGGGTTCAGAACCCCAGCTTTTTGAGGGTGAACTGTTTATTGCCGGATGCTTTCATGGTCAAAAGCTGGGACCAACTAGCTGGGTCGAGTCTTAACTGTGGGTTACAGTTCTATCTAGACCGAAGTTCCTGCTCCCATTTTTTCCTTGAGTATTTTTATCCTAAATTAAAGCTCAGCCTCAAACCAGCCAACGTGTAACTAGAGGACTCTGACACCTTCTAGCCCTATTATAAATAGGAACACAGAACCATATATACGTTTTTACTAGAGGAATTGTCATTACCTAATTGTTCCTACTTACAATTTGTTTAGCTTTCTGGAAAAATGCATTTTAATTTTGCTTCATTTAGGATTGGGCAGATAGGCTTTCTGGACCATCACTTAGTTCTCTCGCTCCTTTTGTCCCCCTGATGCTTCAGCATAATTTAAAGGGTTGTCCATTGCCGTTATGAATAAAAGCCTACTTAAGTCCTGCTATTTAAAATACAATGAACCCTGTTTATATTGATCTCATTTGGAATGTTTTCCCGCATATGATGTCCATCTTTTAAAGTATGGGTCATGTTTCCGCTTAAGATGTTTTCTTATCTTATTCCTCTAAAATGATATAAACAGTTTCAGTATTCTTGATAATTAGGTATGTGGGTAAAGAAAAGACATCCTGTTCTTTTTCAAGTTTTTAAATGATCGGGATACCAGAAAATGAAGTCATAGGGAGCACAGATGTTTGCCTCTCATCCCGGGATCTGTTTTCCTCCTTGTTCCTGTACCGAGGTGGTAGCAGCACCTTAGCCTAACCCCAGGGGTGACTGAGCTGGTCTTCGGATGCTTGTCTTGCTCCAGATGGTCCTAGCTGCACCCCGCCCCGCCCCAAAGACTTCAAGTGGGAGTGGGATGGGTAGGGGCTGAATATCAGAGAGGAAATATCTAAGGATGGTTGTCCCTCCAACTCCCCTCTCCCCATCCCTGAGTTAAATGTGTACCTGCTTGTCCTGTAATAAACAGGAGCACATAAAATACACGTGCAAGTTTGTGTGGTTGGTGTCTCTCCCATCTCTTCTATTTTTTTTTTTTTTTTTAGATTTTATTTTTAAGTGATCTCGACACCCAACGTGGGGCTCCAGCTCACAACCCCGAGATCAAGAGTCGCCTGCATCACCGACGGAGCCAGCCAGGTGCCCCTCTCATACCTTTCCTACCTCTCATACCTTCCTTTGAAGAAGGTGTGTTGTTGGAGCTTGACTGTTTATCTGTTTATTTTTGGCCCATCAGTCGGAAGGTCAGCACGCTGCATTTTCTTTCTTAGAATCTGCCCCAGTTAGAGCTACAATGGCCTTCCATAGCCAGGCTCGGTGCCAGGTCTAGAAATGCTGGGGGTGGGGGCACAGAGACACCCTCAGTAGCTTACCACCTATTGAGGGAGTGGACCAGCCAATGGGAATAGTGCTGCGATGGGGAAGAACAGGCGCTGATGGGGAGGTGGTCCTCTGGGTCTGTGGTGGTCAGGGAGGCTCTCCAGGAAGAAACCTATTGAAGGGGCAAGGGGTAAGAGCCAGGGGGTTTCAAGCAACAAGACTGGCATGTGGGAAGGCTCTAGACCAAACCCCGGGGGGGGGGGGTTGCCACTTCCGCTGGAGCAGGAAGTGGAAGTTACTTCCCTCGGGCCTTCTCGGTCATGTTGAAGAGTGTGGACTTCATGCTAAGGGTTTGCCCTTCTGGAAGATCTCTCTGCGGTGGTCGGCAGCACGGCTTGGAAGGGGTGTGAGAAGGGAGGAAGGGTGTGGTTAGGAGGCTATTGGCCCAGGGGAGAGGAAGAAGAAGTGTTGACAGACTGCAGAGGCCTCTGGAAAGTGGGCTCGGTAGGCTTGGGTGATGGGGGTGAGGAGAAGTGCTGCAGGCTGTAACTTGGGGGACTGGGTGGATGACAGGGCTGTTCTTTGGATGAGGAACTTATGAGAAGGAGCGTGTCGGGCTGAGTGACATCTTGGACTCGTTGGGTTTGAAATGTCTGCAGTCAAGGCTGTGGCTTCGTGAGTTTGAGACCTGGGCAGTCGCCCTGCGCTCAGAAGGGGTCTGCCCTTGGTTCAAGGCTCTGCTGTCACTGTCTTGAAATTCCTAATCAAGTTTGAGCAAGGGGCCCCATGTTTCCATTTTACACAGGCCCTGTGTACAGCTCATCCAGGCAGAGAAGTCAAGGAAGCAGATTGCTCTCTGGCTCTAGAAGGCAGGGCGGCAGAAAGAGGTCTGGGAGGCTCCAGCACAGAGAGAGGTGTTCAACACCCTGGCTCATGAGGGAGAACCAGGAGCCTGAGAAGAGAATCAAGGATAGGACCCTGAGGTACACAGCATTTTCGAAGGGACAGGTTCGAAGGGGGAAGAACCTCCAAATGCAAAGACCCTGCTACCTATTGCTATGTTTTGCCTTCGAGATGAAGCACCGCAGGTTAGCCGCTGTCTTAGGTCTGAGGAGTGTCTGGCTCTGTCTCAGGTTATCAGCTAAATGGCAAACTCAGTCAGCAAATGAAAAAAAAAAACTTACGAGCAACTATCTGTAAGTTATTATTATAGACATTTGCAACTTTCTTCAGATTTCAAAGCACTTGCACTCATTCACTTGGCAGATATTTGTTGAGCACCTACTATGTGCCAGGCACGTGCTGGGGGCTAGTGATGTATCAGCAAACAAGAGACAAAGATGCCACCCCCACAGAGCTTACCTTCTAGTCAGGAGAACCATACGGTAAACAATCAACATGATATACGGGTTAACTGTATAACATATTGGGTGGTAACTGCTTTGGAGAAAAAGTTAAGTCTCAGTTTTTCTTTTTCTTTTTTTTTTTAGAGAGGGAGAGAGAGAATCTTAAGCAGGCTCCACACTCAGCATGGAGCCAAATCCACTGTAAGGCTTCAAGTTGACACATTTAAATAATTATGAAAGACGTAATAGGGCCATGATCAGGCAACCAGGTGAATGTGCTGACCACAACTGCTTAGCGAGTCAGCATAATCCTTAAATCACAGAGATTTAGAAATTGAAAGACCCTCCATTCTGGCCCTCCCCTCGGATAGGCAAGGAAGCTGACATCTAGGGATAGGAAGGAACTTGCTGGTCACCAGCATTCTGTCCATCTGGAACCGGGTAAGTGACTGACTGGGTTGAACCTCTCTGTAGTGTGTCTGAGCCTGTCAGTAGCCACGTGGGTAGTCCATGCTTGGTAGTGTTTACCGACTGGCTGAACACCGCCACGGGTGGGTTACATAATGAGAATTCTCAGTCTCTCAACCACCTTATCGTGTGTGCATTCATCTCCCCACTAGGTTTTCTTGGTGATAATAATAATGTCCCCCTCTTTTTTTTTATAAGATTTTATTTATTTGTTTAATTGAGAGAGAGCAAGAGCGCATGTGAGTGGGGGGAGGGGCCGAGGGAGAGGGAGAGAGAATCTCAAGCAGACTCTCCGCTGAACGTGGAGCCCAACACAGGGCCCGATCCCAGGATCCTGAGATCATGACCTGAGCTGAAACCAAGAGTCGCACGCTCAACTGACTGAGCCACCCAGGCACCCCAATAATGTCCCCCTCTTACTGAGTCCTTACTGTATGCTCGATATTATGCTAAGAGCTTTACCTGCATCATCACATTTAATCCCACCTGCAACCCCAAGAGATAGGTACTATTTCTAATCCTCTTTTACAAATGATCCAGCTGAGCCTTACAGGAATGAGGTAACTTGCTCTTGGTCATGGGTGGTGAGTGGTAGAGAGCCCGGATTTAAGTCCCAGCCTGTCTGGTTCTCCCACCCAGGTTTTAGGTTTTTAACCACTGGCAGAGCGAAAGTTTTTCTTCTTCCTTTTAAAGAAGAACATTAAAAACTAATAATGGATACAAAGTACAGTGTGCCACTTGCCCAAACCCTACAAGCAATTTTTTTTTTCTTTTTAAGGTGGAGTTAGTCCCTGTTGGGAATAGAAGCCATCAGTTTAAGTAGCAAAGTGCACCTAACGCCTAACGTGACTGAGGCTCAGAGCCAAAGACCTTGATAAGGTGTTTGACTGGTTCAAAGGCACTTTGAGGCTGCATGAAGCCGAAAGCTACAAAGCCTGGGATAGAGCCCCTCACTACCCCTCTGGGCTGTTTTGTCCCTATTTGGAGGGGATTTATGCATCTCTGTCAAATGCACAGTCTGTGCAAAGGTTTTCCCAGGCTTCCCTGTTATCAAAAGTGCCGAGAGAATTACCTACTCAAAATAATCATAACGGCTACCACTTATTGAGTGTTCCTGTGCTGGGACTGGCTAAGAGCTTTATGTAATTACCTCCTTTAATCCTCATAAGAGCTGGTAGGAGAACAGAGGTAGGTAGATCCTGTGAAGTAGGTACAACTATAATCCCCAATTGACATAAAACAAGCTCAAAACTTGCTCAGGGACATTGGATGACTTGCTAAGGGTGACAGTTTCTAAGTGGTGCAGCTGGGATTTGAACCCAGGCAAGGCTGCTGTCTTTGCCGCCATGCTGTGAGACCTGCCCCAGAACCCGAGCACACTGGTGAGGTTGCTGGGGCTCACTGAGGCCAGAGCGGGGCAGGGGCCTGTTCAAGGTCAGGAAGCGAGTGGTGGGCAGAACTGGGGTGAGAATCGAAGTGTCCTGACTCCTTGTCTATACCTTTTCAACATACTGTGGAGCTTCTCAACAATTTATGTGGCAGGGATTCCTAAAACTGACCTAGAGGAAAAATTGATGAGAGTTCTATTCCTAAAACACTTCCCCAGCTCAATACGCAATTAGCCAGTATTACTCAGAGAGCTTGGCTTTGACCCTGCCCACTGTCCTGCATTTTTCAGCTCGTCGGTGACCTCGGCTCCATCATCATGAATTCATCTTTGTTGAGGGGCAGTGGTGTGCTCGGCCAGCGAAACTTCCACCCTTTGTCCGTCGTGCTGTTCCCAGCAGCAAATCTCTTTGGGGCTCCAGAGACTAAGCCCAGAGATCTGGTTATAAAACAGGCCGCCACTGGGGCGCCTGGGTGGCTCAGTTGGTTGAGCGTCTGACTCTTGGTTTCGGCTCAGGTCATGATCTCAGGGTCATGGGATCAAGCCCTGTGTCGGCTTGAGGATTTTCTCTCTCTGCCCCTCCCCCTGCTCACGCGCACTGTCTCTCAAATAAATAAATGAATCTTTAAAAAAATAAAACAGGCCACTCCTTCCACACTGCTTTGTCAGCCAGCGTTTGTTTTTTTTTTAAAGACTTATTTGAGAGAGAGAGAGTGTGCAAGTGGGGGGAGGGGCAAACAGAGAGGGGAAGCAGGCTCCCCACTGAGCGTGGACCCCGATGTGGGGCTTGAGGCAGGGCTCGATCCCAGGACCCTGAGATCATGACCTGAGCTGAAACCAAGAGTCAGCTGCTTAACCGACTGAGCCGCCCAGGCACCCTGGAGAGCAGCCAGTGGTTATTGGGGACTATGTGCCGGGCTCTGTAGAACACTTCTGATTTAATCTTTGTAACTGCCCTTTGGAGGAAGTATCGCTTTTAACCCCATTTTACAGATGAAGAAAATAAGGCCCCGAGAGAAGATGACACTTGCCCCTAAACATGGCCAGGAAGTGGCAGAGTTAGATCTTGAACCTCTAGGGTTTGTGTGACTCAAGAGTCTGTGCTTTGCCCCTTGACTCTTGACTATACTTTTTGGAAGCTTATCCCAGATTGTGGGGGAAAACCTAAGGAGACATTTTTCTTGCACAAGGCTCACCTTGTTCTTTGGACATGAGGCCGAGGCTCCTCCGTGCCCCTGAGCAAGGACAAGCTGATGTGCCTGAGAATTGTCCACCTCAATGCCTGAACGTGATTGAAGTGCACTGCCAAGCCCATGCGCCAAAACCTCAGTTTAGTGACCTTCTGTCTTCTGCTTGAACGTCCAGCGGCTGTTTCTTAAGCCCCTTGCATGGGGTGGGGACTGTAGCAGTTACTGGGGATGGTAACAAGATTCATGCTTCCTACCTTTGCTCAGCTCCTAGTCTGGGGTGGAAGGCAGAAAACGAAACAAGTAATTACAGTCTTGTGGGGTGAGTACAACCATGAGGCAAGGGCAGACTACCCAGAGGCACACAGCAAGGAAATTAAACCCAGCTGGTGGGGGTGGTGCCATCAGGGAAGGCTTCCTGGAAGAGGTGAGGTTGAAGCTGATTCCTAAAAAAAGAATATGTGTGTTAGGCCAAGAAGGGCTGGAAGAATGTTATAGGCGGAAACCTGGGGTGATAGAAGATGGGGAGCTCCTTTTAAGACAGCCCATTCCATCTTTGTAATATCTTTTTCTTTTTTTAAAGATTTTATTTGTTTGAGAGAGAGACAGAGAGAGAAGAAGCAGGGGGAGGAGCAGAGGGAGAGGGAGAAGCAGGCTCCCCGCTGAGCAGGGAACCCAATGTGGGACTCCATCCCAGGACCCCAGGACCATGACCTGAGCCAAAGGCACACGTTTAACTGACTGAGGCACCCAGGCGCCCCCCACTTTTGCTATATCTTTGCATACTCTTCACTTGCTGGTGGTCGGACTCCTGGGAAGTAAAACCGTTTGGCTCCGGAGACAATGCTTTTAGTCTCCACTCCATGTTCCCTTTCTTCCTCTGGACATTGTTGTGTCTGGGTGTGATGCCTGGAATTGTTGCTGCTGGCTTGGCACCATGAGGGCAGCCAGCCCGAGGGCAGAGCTGATTCTCCGAGGGTGCACCGTAGAGAGATATCAAGAACCCGCGTCCTTGATGCCATCATGCGGTTTCTGAATCAGCCGGCCCTGGGCTCTGGCTCACCTCTGCTGCCCTCCAGGGAAATAATACAGCTTTCGAGAGCAGAGGGCGGAGTCCCTGCTCTGCCACTCACTGGTCGTGTGACTTTGGGCAAGGTACCTCTTCTGAGTCTCAGCTTCCTCATCTATAAAACCAGGATAATCATAATTGATAATAGTTGTACTTACCCAGCGAGTGAGGCTGTGAGGATTACATGTGTTAATGCATGTCACGAGCTTACAATAATGCCTGGCCTTAGGAAGTGCCAACAGATGGAAGCTATTAATATTGCCAACACATATTTCCGTAGTCGGCTCACACTCCCAGCCTTTTTGAAGCTCTCAATTAATAACAGAGAGACTCGGGCTAATCACAGTGCAGGTTGATCGGCTCTGTGATAGAGCCCAGAACAGGGAGCAGTTAACTTTTGCAGGAGGGAGCAGGTGAAGGTCCACTGAGGCCGTGTGTTTGAGCAAGGGCCTGAAACATGAGTAGAAGTTTGATGGTAAAGAGGAGGAGGAAAGGC
Organism: Mirounga leonina; assembly: GCF_011800145.1. Classification (NCBI taxonomy): domain Eukaryota; kingdom Metazoa; phylum Chordata; class Mammalia; order Carnivora; family Phocidae; genus Mirounga; species Mirounga leonina. The sequence goes on from NW_023270447.1 coordinate 64,543,726, forward strand.
ATCCCTGGCAGGGAGTGCAGCCTGAGCAAAGGACGAAAGTGTTTCAAATGCTTTGTAAAGGGCAAGTCACTGGTGTGATTAGAACTTCAGGTGTAGCTGCCAGAAGGCAAGGAGGCCGGAAGCGGGGTTTGAGGCTGGGTGTGGAAGACCCTTGGAGTGCCAGACTAAGGGGTTGGGTGTAAGTCCCGAAGTGATCCATGGAACCATAGTCCTGAGGGATGCTCCCTGAAACAAGGATTCATGGTGGTCACATCAGGTATGGAAATGCTGCATGCTTTGCCGTCCTGGCAATGGCTGATGCACATTAGCATAATAAGGGCTCTGACAAGTCCTGTAGAAAAACCTGTCTAACATGGTTTAACCCAGTGTTTTACAAACTTATTCAGCAACAAGGAGCCCTTTGTTCGCCCAACATCCATTACTGCAGGTCACACTTTGGGGGACGAGGTACCAGGCGTTGGGGAGCTGTCCAAAGGTTTGAAGCATGGGAGTGAGGGGTCAATTTTGTGTTTTCCAAAGATTCCTTCTAATTATTTGAACAATAAGGGAATAAATTAAGTCATAAGTAAGCTGTTTCAAAGGATTGGCTTGCTCAGCTGAGATCTTTTATTTTACATGGGTGACTTCTCTTGGCTGTGTCCTTCTCTGAAAGTCTTCTACCTTTCAAGTATCTAAAGCAGAAAAACTTCCTGCCACGTACTGTGGTTTTCCTTCTGACCTTTTTGCTCTGGCTCTTTCAAGCTGAAGGTTAGCTAATTCAGGCCCAGCACTTGGATTGACACTTGAAAGCTGCAGGGATGCTTTTTGGGGGGTTAAAGGTTAGAGTCACTGGAGCTGCAGTGAGACTTGAAAAAAATTTTTGAAGTTTTTAATTTTCATTTCTTTCTCTTTCTTTCTTTTCTTTTCCCCCCTCCTCCTCTTCCTCGTCCTCCTCCTTCTTCTTAACATAAGGACCAGGGGGAAATGATGCTTTCCAACTTGGCAGATCCTGCTGAAGGCAGAACAGAGGATGAGCATGCCCCTTTGGAAGGTTTTGGCAGAGGTTGGGATTTCTCAATTACCTGGCAGTGGAAGGTGGGGCTTCTGACAACTACACATTCCAGGGAATCTGCTTCTTGGGTGATTTGGATACACAGTAAAGTGAGAAAATAAGAGGCCTGGGAACCTTCAGATTTTACACATCTGACCTACTGATGCTCTCAGGGTGGGAACACCTCTTCCTTATCCATATCCCTTCGGTGTGGCCCATCTGTCCAGTCCTCAGCCCCTGAGTGCTCCCCCTAGGATTGGGGGCAGGCCCTAGCCCAGGCTACACAGACTCTGGCCCCACCCCCTGGATCTCTGCTCCCTTTTACCCCCTGGATCTCTGCTCCCTTTTTGGCTCTCACCCCCGTGCTGTAGCCAATGTCCTTGCTCCTGGGGTGGTGAGGAATGAGGCTCAGGTGCAGGAGCAAGGACTTGGGGATGATGGAGGTGGTTGGTGATGTGCATGCTCAGGGATTAATGTCACTAGTGCTGGCCCCAGGGTGCTGGGAGTGGTTCCACTTTATGGGTATCTGACTCCTCCTGGATGGCTCCTGCTATAGGAATGGCCATAGGGACATTTTCTCTGGTTGGGATCTCAGGAGCTCCTCCTCCCTTCTGACTGTATCCTTCTCCCCTTCCTTTTTTTTTTCTTTAAACCTCTCCATCCCCCGGTGCCTGGGTGGCTCAGTTGGTTAAGCGTCTGCCTTCAGCTCAGGTCATGATCCCGGGGGTCCTGGGATCGAGCCCCGCGTCAGGCTCCTCGCTCTGTGGGGAGCCTGCTTCTCCCTCTCCTCCCCACTCGTGCTCTCTCTCATTATCTCTGTCTCTCTCTCTCAAATAAGTAAATAAAATCTAAAAATATACCTCTTCATCACTGCAACATTGCCTTTGTTCTCTGCACTGTGACAGATCACCTCCCGGGGCTAAGTCACTGGTGGCAATATTGGTGACAACAAATCCTTCTGACCGTTCTCATCCCCCACCCCGGTTCTGCTCTTACAGGACATATCCCATCTCCTACCATACCAGGATCTCCGCTTAGGAGGCCTTATCTTGCTCCTTACCCCAGAGAGCCATTCCAGCTCCAGGCTGGGTTAACTACTAAAGAGATCGGTAATACCTTCCCCACTGGCAGGTATTGGTGCCCCGGAGGTTTTGGTCTCTGTTTTAGTCAGCTGGGGCTCTCACAACAAAATACCAGAGACTGGGTCGCTTAAACAACAGGAAGTTGTTTCTCACTGTTTGGGAGGCTGGGAAGCCCAAGATCAAGGGGACAGCAGGGTTGATGTCTGGTGGAGGCTCTCTCCCTGGGTTGTAGATGGCCACCTTCTTGCTGTATCTTCACATGGCCTTTCTTCACTATGTGTACATGGAGAGAGAGAGAGAGAGAGGGAGCAGGCTCCTTGGTGTGTCTCTTCTTATATGGGCACTAATCTCATCATGAGGGCCCCACCCTCATGATTTCATCCAAACCCAATTACTTCCCAAAGGCCTCATCTCCAAATACTATGATATTGGGTGGGAGGGTATGGTTTCAACATGAATTTTGTGGGAATACAATTCAGTCTGTCGTAGTCTCCAAGTCTTTGTTCCAAATATGGCTCGTCTATAAGAGAACTCATCCTCTCCTCCGTCCTTCTTTCTCTGTAATGTTATCCTGGGTGGCCTCATCTAACCACAGGACTTTAAATATTATATATCAGTCAGGGTTCCTGATTGTGAGCACCAGAAAGGAACTCTGGCTGCTGTGAGCAAAGATTAAATCTACCGAAAGGCTATTGGGGCCCTCCCAGACTACATGGGAGCTGGGAGACCAGGCCGGGAAAAGGAGGTGGGACTTTGGAGCAGGAACTGCAGTGAAGGTCAGTTCCTGCAGTCTGAGGATGAGACTCTCCCCATCCTCACACACACTGGCCACCACCATGACTCTGATCTTTGAATGTGTCTTCCGTCTTTGAGGCACTTGCTTGAGCTTCAAAGCATCAGGAATGAGGGTCTGATAGGCCCAACTTAAATCACATGCCTGCTTCAGGAAGTGGGTGGAGAAAATGAGAAGGTTTTCAATGACCTGACCCTTCCTTCCCCAGCTCAGCTGTCCTGTCAGAGCTGCAGTGGACTGGGAATTAGCCTCCTGCCAAGATGATAAGAGAATTCTATTAAAAGGGAGATCTGGGTACTTTGGGGAAGAAGGTGGAGAGTTGGATTTCAAGCCACAAAGCAATAAATATGCGGCATACCATATGTTTGCAGAAAGTTCCAGATTTATACTTTTAGGTCTGACTCTTCCCCAAGCCCCAGTGCTTCCAGGATGTTTGATAACCACCTTGAACTTAGCATATCCGAAATAAAACATTTGATTCTCTTACTCCTGCCCAAATCAGCCGTATCCACTCCCACCATCTTTCCCATCTAATTCCACCATTTACTTAATTTCTCAGGCCAGAAAATGAGGAGTCAACTCTGACTCCTTTCTTTCTCTTGTTCCATCTACAGGTTCTATAGGCTCTACCCAAAATACATCCTATAGACTATTTGCCTTGGACTTCTTGGTCTCTTCTTGCTCCTCTATAATCCATTCTCTACCAAGTGGCTTTCTAAGGCATGGATCATATCAGGACTGTCCCTCATTAGAAACTTAGGGCCTTTGAAGAGTTTTCCTTTTTGTAGGGAATAAAGTCCGAACTCTTTTCCATGGCTTCAAGGGCCTTTGCCTGATCTGGCCGTTCTCCATTTCCACAACTTCTTCTCATACTACCTCTCCCCAGCCACCCTTACATTTGTTGCTCCCTATCTGTGCTGGTCCTCTTTCCATTTCTGTAACATCCGGCCTCTGCCTGGCTCCATCCTCGACTCCTGCTGCTGTCGAATGCCCTTCTTCCAAATCTTGGCAGGGCTCCTTTTCATCATGCAGGTCTAGACTCAAAGGTTAACTCAGAAAGTCTTCCTCTGACCACCCAACCACAGGTGCTCCCCATCCATACTCTATCATATTACTGTTTTGTTGCCTTACAGCACTTATCAATATCTGAAATCATCTTGTTTATTTATGGTTTACTTTGATTGTCTGCCTCTAATTAAAATATAAACTCACGAAGACCAGGGTTCTTATCTGTCTGTTCACTGCTATGTTCCCACTGCTTAAGACAGTACCTGGCACATGATGGACACTCAGTAGCTATTGATTATTTGTGAGTGATGGTTGCTAACACTATTGGTCTGGAGCCCTCCAAGCCCCATGTGTATGAGGGGAGGGGGATATGGCAGCATCCCAGAGGGTGGAGCCCCAGCCTCTGTCCAACCATGTACCAATAGCCCCACCTGGGCACTCTTCCCTCAGTGCTTCCATGCCAGAGAATGGCCCTGTGGTCTCCACGTTTGTCCAAAGCTGAAGACCAGGTGTGACTTTTAATTCCCCATTCCCCATGTCTAATCAATCATCAAGCCCTAAAAATCAATAAGAAAAAGACAAATAACCCAACAGGAAATCAGATTAAAGCTGTAGGGGCGCCTGGGTGGCTCAGTCGTTAAGCGTCTGCCTTCAGCTCGGGTCATGATCCCAGGGTCCTGGGATCCAGCCCCGCGTCGGGCTCCCTGCTCGGCGGGAAGCCTGCTTCTCCCTCTCCCACTCCCTCTGCTTGTGTTCCCTCTCACTGTCTCTCTCTCTGTCAAATAAATAAATAAAATATTTTAATTAAAAAAAAAGCTGTAAACAGGCAGATCACAGAAGAGAAGTACAAATGGCCATAAACATATGAAAAGATGCTCTACCTCATGAAAAAGGGCTCAGTAAAATGAACTTTCTCTTACCCCCTTAAGATAGATAGAAATTTATAAAAATAGGTAAAATATCTAGTGTTGGGAAGGGTTGAGAAATGAGTGCTCTCATGCACTGTAGGGGATAATATGAGTTGGTTGAACCTCTTTGGAGAGCCACTTAGCAGCATCCATCAAAAATCAAAATGCACAGGGAATATGGTGCAGCTGGGAGCGGCTCTTTCTGGCTGCCTAGGGAACATCTGGAGGAGATAAAATATCCCAAAAGGCATAAGAAGCATCTAATCCAAAAGTGCTCCTTCCCTTCCAGCCTGTTGAAGAAGGACCTAGTTTCTTTGGGGACCTGTTTGGTTTGAGTGTTCTTCCTCTACTTTTGTCCATTGAAAATCAACACATCCTGAGGATGCAGGCATAGGAAGACCCTGAACTCACCTCCTGCCATGGACACACCAAATCTACAGCTACATATAGAACAGTTCTCTCTGAAAAAGACCTGAAAACTAGCTGAGCAGCTCCTCCACAGCAAAGGATAAAAAGGCCACATTGAGATGGGTAGAACAGGCAGAGATGTAGTCCTGCTAAAAACCCCACGCCTGGTGCAGTGCCCATAAGCATGAGGGATCTCACAAATATGGAGCATATCCCTGAGGAGTGAATGACTATGTCCCACGTTAGACACCCCAACCCTTTGGACCTACCCTAGAGAGACAAGCCCCCCAAACAACTGGCTTTGAAAACCAATGACGCTTACTTCCAGGAGACCCAGAAGGCTGTAGGAAACTGAGACTCTGCTCTTAAAGGGCTCATGCACAGACCCATTTATCCCGGGACCCACAAAAGTAGTAGGTTGAAAAGCACCTAGACCATATGTGAAGGAGATTTGTTGGCTAAGCTTAAAGTGTCTGCCAGGGGGCCAGGGGTCTGTTGGAACTCTCCGGGGAAGGAGACACTTGTGGGTGTCATTTTTGCACTCTCCTCCCTTGCTAGCGCTGGCACTGGTGGGCACTTGCCATTCTTGCACTCTACCTTTATCTTGCTAGTGCCACTTGCCTTGGCCCGTTCTCTCCTGTGGCTCCACCCTGCCAAACCTGCTGGGCTAGCTCACCCTGGCCCAGTACACCCCCATGACGTTGTTCCACCAACCTGGTGGGCAGGCGTGCCCCAGCCTGACACTGTCTTGTGGTCCCACCAATGCTGGCAGGTGCATGCAGTCCACACAGGGGATGCCCCTTGAATGTTTGGCTCTGGTGGCCAGGGGGGGCTTGCATTTCAGGGCCCCATGGGACTGAAACAATTAGAGAGACAGTTTTTGGCAAGCTAGTACCCCAGGGCACTGAACAGATGGCAGACTGAAACACATTCCCAGTCTTCCTGTGATCACTCCTTCAAGACTGGGAAAGATAGCTGTTTCACCGAATACATAGAAACAAGCACAGAGAATCAAGCAAAATGAGGGAACAAGAAGATGTTTCAAATGAAAGAACAAGATAAAACTCCAGAAAAGACCTTAATGAAATGGAGATAAGTAATCTACCTGATAAAGAGTTCAAAGTCATGGTCATAGAGATGCTTATCAATCTTGGGAGAAGAATGAACACTGAGAGAACTTCAACAAAGAGATAGAAAATATAAGAAAGTACAAAACAGAAGTCACAGAACTGAAGAATATGGTAAATGAAATGAAACATATGCTAGTGGGATTCAACAGCAGGCTAGATGAAACAGAAGGTAAGATCAGTGACCTGGAAGGCAGGGCAGTGGAACTCCACCAAGCAGAGCAGCAAAAAGATAAAAGAATAAGGAAAAATGAAGATAGCTTAAGGGACCTATAGGCAACATCAAGTGGAACAACATGTGCCTAATAGGGGTTTCAGAAGGAGAAGAGACAGAAGAGACAGAAAACGTATTTGAAGACATGATGTCTGAAAACTTCCTTAACCCGGGGAAGAAAACAGACATCCAGATTCAGGAAGCCCAGAGTTTCAAATACAATGAACCCAAATAGATCCATATCAAGACACATAATTAAAATGTCAAAAGTTAAAGAATCTTAAAAGCAACAAGAGAAAGCAACCTGTAACACACAAAGTAACCCCCATTAAATAATCGGCAGATTTTTCAGCAGAAACTTTGCAGGTCAGAAGAGAATGGCATGACATATTCAAAAGGCTGCAAGCAAGATTTTTCAATCAACAGTCCTCTACCCAGCAAGGTTATCATTCAGAATTGAAGGAGAGAGAAGAGTTTTCCAGATAAGCAAAAAGCAAAGGAGTGTACCACTACTAAACAGCCTTACAAGAAATGTTAAAGTTACTTCTTTAAGCTGAAAAGAAAGGACACTAATCAGTAGCAAGAAAACATGTGAAAGTAAAAATCTCCCTGGTAAAGGTAAATACATAGTAAAGGTAGTGGACTAATCACCTGTAAAGCTAGCGTGGAGGTTAAAAGACAAAAGAAGTAAAAATAGCTATAACTATAACATCTAGTTAAAGGATACACAGAATAAAAAGATGTAAAATGTGACATCAAAAATAAATGTGGGAGAATGGGATTAAAAATGCAGAGTTTTAGAATGTATACAAACACATGCAAAATTACTCTGCCGTATAAAAGAATGAAATCATGTCATTTGTGACAACATGGATAGACCTTGAGGGTATTATGCTAGGTGAAATAAGTCAGATGGAGAAAGACAAACATGGCATGATTTCACTTATATGTGGAATCTAAAAAACAAAACAAATGGACAAACAAAACCGAACCAAACTCAAAGATGGAGAGAACAGATTGGTGGTTGCCAGAGGGGAGGGGGGTAAGGGGTAGGAAAAATAGGAGAAGGGGTCAAGAGGTATAAATTTCCAGCTATAAAATAAATAAGTCATGGGGACATGATATACAGCATGGTGACTATAGTCAACAATATTATATTGCATATTACATAACTTTATATGGTGCCAGGGGAAAAGTAGACTTAGTATGGTGATCACCTCACAGCATATCCAAGTACCGAATCATTATGTTATACACCTGAAACTAATATCATGTTTTATGCCAATTATACCTCAATAAAAAATGTGGACCTGCAAAGAAGAAATAAATAAAATAAAAATGCACATACCTTGCAACTTGCCCATGTCACCTGTAGTTATCTTCCCCAGAGAAATACTTATGGGATAATCAGAGAGCAAGGATGGTCATTGCGACATGGTTTATAAAAGCAATAAGGAACAACTTAAGTGTTCGCCAACAGGGGAATAGTTAAATAAGCTGGGTACTTCCTTCTTATGGTCAGTGCAGTGATCCAGCGGTAGAGTGGTTAAAAAAGAGTAAGATACATCTTTAAATACTGATATGAAAATGAGTCCAAGAAATGCAAGACACATTGTTAAGTAAAGAACACAAGTTATAGAATGATATTAACAGTATGATCTTATTTATGTTGAATAACACAATGTATATTTATTTATTTTTTTTAAAAAAGATTTTATTTATTTATTTATTTGAGAGAAAGAGAGAGAGAGACAGAGAAACAGCATGAGGAGAGGGTCAGAGGGAGAAGCAGGCTTCCCGCGGAGCAGGGAGCCCAACGCAGGGCTTGATCCCAGGACTCCGGGATCATGGCCTGAGCCGAAGGCAATTGCTTAACCAACTGAGCCACCCAGGTGCCCCACAATGTATATTTATAATAGTTAATATTTACTTATTAAGTAATAATAACTGGTAATATTTACACGGTGCTTACTCTGTTCCAGGCACTGTTCGAAGTGATTTAGGTACACTAACTCATCGATTCCTCATAATAACTCTATGAGGTAGATACAGTGGTGATCTTCAGCCCTGCTGATAGATGAGAAAGTTGAGGCACAGAAATGTCAAGCAACTTGCCTAAGGCTGCACAGCTATTGGGCAATGGAGCTGAGATTCAAAACCAGGTTGACTGTGTCTTTTAACTATTGCACTGGTATAGTAGGTAGGCACTGTGTGAAGCTCTTGGTGTTCTTTTGTTGGTATTCTCCTATTTATACAGGTCAGAAAACTGAGCTACAGAGACGTAAAACAAGTCACCCAGAGTCACGTGGTTTGTAAGTAGAGGAGCCAGATTTGAACCCAGGTGTCTTACGTGAACACCTATGTCCTTAACTGCTCTACTGTCTCTCAGTTTTTATAAAGATTTACGGCAAAATTCTTTTTTTTTTTTTAAGATTTTATTTATTTATTTGAGAGAGAGAATGAGAGAGAGAGCACATGAGAGGGGAGAGGGTCAGAGGGAGAAGCAGACTCCCTGCTGAGCAGGGACCCCGATGCGGGACTCGATCCTGGGACTCCAGGATCATGACCTGAGCCGAAGGCAGTCGCTTAACTGACTGAGCCACCCAGGCACCCAAAAAAACCTTTTTTTAAAAAGATTTTATTTATTTATTTGAGAAAGAGAATGAGAGAGAGAGCATGAGATGGGGGAGGGTCAGAGGGAGAAGCAGACTCCCTGCCAAGCAGGGAGCCTGATGCGGGACTCGATCCCGGGACTCCAGGATCATGACCTGAGCTGAAGGCAGTCGCTCAACCAACTGAGCCACCCAGGCACCCTAGAGCAAAATTCTGACTTCCAAATAATTGAGAAGAACGCAGGGTAACAAAAGATTGTCTCCTTTCCCTCCTCCCCATTTCCACTCTCTGTCTCAGAATTCTGGTGGGAGCCAGGCCAGGCAGGGCAGCCATTTGCCACCTCAGCAGGGCAGAGGTGGGGCTGGGGCTGAGACTGGAGGCTGGGGTCAGAGTGGACCTGGCTGGTCCTGGAAGGAATGTCTGCTGGTGGCTGCCCACAGTGGGAGGGGCCTCATCTGTGTGATTGGAACACTGGGGGACCAGGCAGGGTGGGCAGGTGGCTGATACAGAGGCACCATGGGATCCGGGTAGTGGGTGGCCTGGTCCCAGGGTAAGAGTGTGACTGTCCAGTGAGGCCACAGAGGGGTCTTCAGGGAGACCAGTGAAGGCTGCTATGCCTCAGCTTTCCTCAAGGAAGCTAGAAAAGGCAAGGAAATGGGTTCTCCCCTAGAGCCTCCAGAAGGAACCAGCCCTACTGACACCTTGCCTTTAGCCTTGTGGAACTGACTTCAGATTTTGGGCCTCCAGAGCTCTGAGGGAATGAGTTTGTGTTGTTTTAAGCCACCAAATGTGTGGTCATTTGTTAGAGCTGCTGTAGGAATTGAATGTAACCCATCTTTTAGGTGCTTCTTCAGTTTGTCCTCTTTTGCCCCCTTCTTGCTTCCCCTCATCATCTCTTGTCCACATCTCTCCCTAAATCTCGCGGCATCCTGCGATGGCTTTCGTAACTCATACTGACAGCAGCCCATCATACTTAGAATCAAGCCCCAAGCCCCGGACGTGACGTTCCACGTCCACTATGGCCAGTCTCCCGCCTGTGGCCCCAGCTTCAACTCCGGCCTCACCTTTGTGCTCAGTGCAGCCATTCTTAGCCTGGGCTCCGTGTGTCCACTTGCCTCCTCCCCACTCACTTTTTATGACCAGCTCCAGAAGGCCTGTGAACCTCCTGGAATTCAGGGCAACACTTTGTTGTGCACACCTGTGCTCAGGTGTGTTCTGGAGACAGAATCTACAGGTGGCCCTAAGCGGGCTCCCATGCCCCACGAAGATGGCATGCTAGCAACAGGCTCCTGTTCCCTGCACACATCGTGCTGCTTCACCCCAGCACCTTACCCCCGTGTCCCATCCCCCTGCACTGCCTTTCCCCCAGAATTGCCTCATTCACTCATATCTCTCTGGGAGAGAGGATCCCGGGGGAGGCAGCGCGTGCGGAGGACCCTCCGTCCCGCCCACCCTGGAACACAGATAACAACTCTTGACCCCTCCCTCCTGAATCTGTGAACCCCAAGGGAGGGGCCTGGGGGCTAGAGTTCAAGGTATTTTCCCAAAGGACAACATTTTCCTCCCCAAGAGAAATTCTGGCATCAGCTGCTAGATAATAACTTCCCCACCTCATTACCTAAACCATAAACCTGGAAGAAATAGATGTGATAATGCTGGTATTAGAGCTCTGCTTTGGAAGCGAAGAGAATTGGGTGATTAGTTCCAACCTGGGGAATTATGGCAACTCCACAGAAGAAATGTCATTTAAGCCATTTCTCGTTGAAGAACGGAGAAGGATTTTCATAAGGGGGAAAGAAAGACAGAAAGGGGAGGAAGAAAGGCATGGGGGCAGGAGAGTGCTTGGTGTGGGAGACAGTGAGTTGTCTTGTGATGGCTGAACCTTTGGGTTCTTGGAGGGAGCTGTGGACAAAGAGGTCGGCCAGTGGCCTCATGGGGTGGGGGGTAGCCTTGTGCAAGGAGCATGGGTTCCACGGTGAGGCAGTGGAGAGCCATCAACAGGAGAGCAATAGACTCAGCTTTGTGTCTTGTTTGCTTTGGTATTCTCAGCACTGAACAAAGTGTGTGGCACATAGTAGGTGCTCCGGAGATGCTTTTGCCCAAGGGAGTGAATGTGTATGAGAAGGCTGACTTTGTGGGGAGATGAACTGACCTGGGAAGAGGCTGAAAAGGGAAGCACCTGTGGGATGCTTTCCTCGTAGTTCAGATGGGAACGATTGGTAGACAGCTGAGTGAAGAGCGAGGAGCACTGAGGGAGTTATCACCTGAAGGACTGATGGTGCTTGTTGCTCATGGGGTAGGGGGAGGGGCGGGATAGGGGAGGAGGAGAGACTGGGGAAGGCCGAGATTTGTGACCTGTGAGGAGCGGATGGTGGCATCATTTACTGGTGGGGACCAGGAAGAGGAGCAGGTTTGAGGATAGAAGGATGGAGAAGAAAATGAAGCTATAAGGAGGCTAGGTTTCTGAGTTTGCTCAGGTGCCAGATTCACAGGGTGGGGGTTGGCGGGGGGCCTGGGGAAAGCAGGGAGGTGGCATTGTTGGGGGAGAGTGGTGTAAGTTTTATAAATGATTCAGGTTATTCCCCCTTCCTGGTCTCTCCCCAGAAAGGAAACTCTGAACGGTGCTTTTCCCAAGGGCAGGAACCTCATTTGTTCTATCTGAGAACAAACCAACACCACAACCCAGCATCAAGCAGCCATTTTTCATCCCTGTCCTCAGCCAGCAGCTTCTCCTGGGAGCGTTTACCCTGTTATCTTTCAGCTTGGCATGACCATCAGTTTGGACTGGGACAAGGCACTGTATCTCATGGAGATTTCCCCGATATGCTATCAGCAATGGGGGCTTTCACTTCAAGTCACAATGCTTCTAAACATCCACGAGAGGACCAGGCCAGCCTGATGGAATGTTGATTATTTGGAGATTGTGAAGGTGTTTCTAGATCATAGTTAAACTATGGGGTAACCCCTAATTCCTTATCCTGAATCTGTCTCAAGAGCCCCAAGGCAGTGCATAGGGAAAAATCAGGGCCATTTTGGGGGCATAGACAAGAATCCTGGGGGCCTCAGAGGGGGCTGACGTTTAAACAATTTCCCTGGGGTAAGCCTGGGTATGAACCAATGCTTCGCTTTTATTTCCATCTATCCATCCATCCATCCACCCATCCACCTAACCTTTCATTTCACAAGTGGTCACAACAGGCACATGCTGGGTACTAGGAATATAAAGGTGAGCAAAATGAACTTGTGTATTTTGTTGCTCAGGCAGATGAGTAAACAGGCATTTACAGTACTGAACGCCGAGAATTCAAGTCTGGATCTGGTATAAGACAAAGAGGTATCTAGGTAAAAAGGGGTAAATGGTAAAGTATGCTCTGGAAAGAGGATGCAACAGGTACAAAGGCCTTGGGGGTTGGGCAGGGAGGTCTGAGAGAAGGAAGCAGGATGAGTTCAGGAACTGAAGAGGTTCAATATGACTAGAGCGTCATGGGCGTGTGCCTGTGAGTATGTGTGGGCGTGTATGGCCGTGGCCATGTGGCCATGTGTTCATAGAGGCACGCACACTTGAACATGCATGTGCACACATACGCACACACATGTGGACGAATATGTGTGCATACGCATGTATGTATGGCTGTACATGTGTGTGTGTGCATGGGTGAGCGTGTGTACCTTGGGTGGGGGGACTAGAAAGAGATTCTTCTCTTTGGATAGTGTGGGCAGGGAGATAGTCATAGACGCTCTTCTTTGAAGAATTCAGGGTTTAAGCAACAAAAGCCAGGAAGGGGATTGTTTTGCAGGTAACTTCTGCCCCCTTTCTGGACCTCTTGTGGTCAAATGAAGCTCCCCAAGGAAAGGGGACAGTGAAGGGCCTGGCCCCCTTCATGGCATGATGAGACAGGAGAGGAAAGGGAGAATACCCGCAACTTAACCACTCAATACATTCGCCTGCCCCACACCCCATCATCGTAAGAGGAGAGAGTTAAAATATTCCAGGTTCCGAATTTCTACCCTTGCTCTTGGGTCACATGAAGACCCATCAAGTGGAGCTCAGTGAGCAAAGGTGTGTCAAGTCTCTGCCCCAGGCTAGTTCTCTCAACAGAAGAGAATGATGTTGCTAAACAGAAATGTTCCAGGGCCAGTGGCTGACAACCCATTCGTGTATTTGGACAAAGAAACAAATGCAGACCACGCTCCTGTTCTGCCTCAAGCATGGCTCCTGCGCATGCAGGTTAATTGTTTGTGTTGAACATTTCCCCCGGAAGACTGGTATCTTAGTGGGGAGCAGAAATGGGGCGGGGGGTCATGTGGCTCAGCCTCCCCTGCCATACTCAGAGGGTTGACAGTGGCTAATCACAGGCCACCAGTGAAAGCTGGAAGTTGGCCCCATCTTTGTTGTAAGAATCAGAGCCCCGGAATCCACCCCCAACACTGTGCACGTCCTGAGCACCATGGGGGCTGGCCCTTACTCAGCCTCTCCTGGCACGTCTCCTGGGAGCCCACTTTATGGCAGGCCCTGTGGGAGGCCAGGGCTGCTTTGCTTGGCGTTGCTCTCCTTGAAGAGACGGGGGAAGTGACATGCAAACAATTATGGGCAATAGAGCGTAACAAATGCTAAGGTGTAGTGCCGGGGGGTCCAGGGCCAATAGAAGTGATAGCATCTCATATTGTCCAATATTTATTGAACACTTATTTGCAGCCAGTGCAGGCTGGAGGTTGGGAAAATAGCAGTAACAATAGTTAATATTTATTGAGGGCTTACCAACTGCTGGGCATCAGGCTTAAACTGTTTACAAGAATGATTTTTATCTAATCCTTAGACATGATCCCATGAGACATCTGTGGTGGACAAACTAAGGAGCTCCCAAAGATGTCCCCGTTCTAACCCCTGGAACCTGTGAATTTGTTACCCGATGTGGGCAGAAGGGACGTTACAGATGTGATTAAACTAAGGATCCTGAGATGGGGGGCGGGGATGATCTTGGATTCTTTGAGTGGGCCCCATGTAATCACGATCATGCTTATAAGTGAAAGAGGGAGGCAGAAGGGTCAGAGTCAGAGAGCTTCCATATGAGAAAGATGCAGTGAGCCATCACTGGGCAAAAGGTGGCTATGTTGTACGCTTCTATTTACAGTTGGAAGAATAGAGTGGATCTAATAATGCTGGCAAAGAGTTTCATAGTCAAATAAATGGTCTGTAGTGATTGCTTGGAATACTGTGTTGAGAAAGATTGGAAGGCTGTGTTGGGAGGAAGGATGTGGTACTTGTTAGCAATGTCTGTCATGGATGTGAGAAGAAAGAATGGGGCACATTAGTTGGTTATTTGCCAACCCAACCGTGATCCCCCCACTCCTACACAGATGAGGGGAATGAGACCCAAGTAAGGAGACTGACTCGCTCAGGCCTTTGCCTGCCCCCTAACAGCTGCACGTCACCCCTTCCCATCTGGAACACTGGTTTAAGAATGGGTACATCTCTGCACCATCAGATTCTTCTAAGTCTTAGATTCTAACACCCCCGCCCCCCGAGTGGGCTGAGGGCCATATAATCTCTGTCCCGAGAGTTTTGTAGTTTTCTGTCAGAGCTTCTCCAGTGTAGGCTAGTCTGCTGTGAAGTAGCGGGCTGCTTCCCATCAACTCGGGAATCACGCAGGGAGGGCTGGATTTGGTCAACAGGTCTGGTTTCAAATCTTGGCTCTAACACTTACTACTTAGACAAAGCGCTTGATTTTTCTGGGCCTTGGTTCAATCATCTGTAAAATGGGACTGATGATGCTAACCTTGCAGGTGGCCAAGAAGAGTGAATGTGACAACTACCAGTGGAGATGTCCAATGCAAAGCCTAACACATAGTGGTTGCTTAATAAGCATTTAACTGAAAAAAATCTTAGGGTGGGGGCGCCTGGGTGGCACAGTCGGTTGAGTGTCCAACTCTTGGTTTTGGCTCAGGTTGTGATCTCAGGGTCAAGGAAGAGTCAAGTGAAGCTTTAGAGAGTTCCAAAGTTGGGCCTTGGTGACCTCTGACATCCCTCCTGCCTCTGCAAGGAGGAGACAAAAGGCCCCTGGGCTCAGCCCACCCTCCCCTGGTCTCTCTTGGAGTCACAGCTTGCCTGACTCTCCTCCGGTGGCATTTGGATCTCAGCTTCCCTCAAGATTTCTGTTGAGTTCATCCCTACTGGTGGTGTTCCAAAGTCTTGGGTGAGGCTACCCCAAGCTCCCCTGGACACCATGAGGTCCAGCTGGGTCAGGCCAGCCCTCCCTGCCCAGGCACCCAGAGCTGGATTCTGGGTGGGAAAGCTGGAGAGATGGCAACTGTGTAAGGGACATCAATGGAACTACAACATGATGGAGAAAATGATATTTTCTTGAAATCCTCTTGGGAAGAGGACAATGTAGGAGTACTTTGGTAAGCTGCTAATAGAACAGATGGTCTCTAAATTGTCTTTGAAGGGGGCTGGCCTGCAGGGCCTTGGCTTTGTGGAATGAGGAATGCAGGCTTAGGTTTTTTTTTTTTTTTTTTGTCGTTCTTCCATATGGTACCTGACTTCATGGGGATTTGAGAAAAGAGAAGAGAAAAGAAGGCATTCTTGGTTGAGGGGCAGGCATAAGCAAAGGCCCAGAGGCATGGCCAATGGTGGAGGTCTAATAATACACGGCAACCCACTAGAGCTAGTATAGGAGGATGTTGAGATGATACTGTCTATCTTGGTTTTGGCATATGCTCTAAGACAATCAAGAAATCATTTTTCTGAAAAAGTTTTTGGAGTACTTTGGCATTTCCCCCACTAGCCCCATCCACAGAGTGAGGTGTGTTTCTGTGGGGGTTATTCTAAGCCTAAAAAGAGGACCTTACCTTACTCCTGGAGCTTGAGACACAGTTGAGGGGTGACCATCCTGGGGTTAAACATAATTTACAGCTGAGAGGCTGGTAGAGGTGGCTGTGACCCCACTGAACTTCCATAGGTCGGAGGGGTGTGACCAGCGGCCTATGTCCCATGTGTCAGGGTTATTTAAAAATAGATACCAACTGTAATGGTTAATTTTATGTATCAACTTGGCTGGACCATGGTGCCCACATATTGGGCAGAGATTATTCTGGATATTTCTGGGAGGGTGTTTTTGGGTGAGATTAGCATTTATTTTATTTTTAAAAAGATTTTATTTATTTGAGAGAGAGAGAATGAGAGAGAGAGAAAGAGAGAGAGCATGAGAGGGGGGAGGGTCAGAGGGAGAAGCAGACTCCCCTGGGACTCCAGGATCATGACCTGAGCCGAAGGCAGTTGCCCAACCAACTGAGCCACCCAGGCACCCTGAGATTAGCATTTAAATCAGTAGCCTTTGAGTAAAGCAGATTACTCCCCATACTGTGCGTGGGCCTCATCCAATCAGTTGAAGGGCAGA
The DNA here is from genome assembly GCF_011800145.1 of Mirounga leonina. NCBI lineage: Eukaryota > Metazoa > Chordata > Mammalia > Carnivora > Phocidae > Mirounga > Mirounga leonina. The sequence goes on from NW_023270447.1 coordinate 64,560,306, forward strand.
ATAAACAAAAGACTGACTTTCCCTGAGCAAGAGGGAATTCTGCAGCAGGTGGCCTTTGGGCTTGAACTTCAGCATGGGCTCTTCCTGGGTCTCCAGCCTGCCAGCTCACCCTACAGATTTTGGATTTGCCAGCCTCCATAATCACAAGAGCTAATTCCTGAAAATAAATCTCTTTCTCTATATACACACATTCTATTGGTTATATTTCTCTGGAGAAGCCTGACTAACACACCAATCACAGGGCTTCCTGCCAGGGGTGAGCTCACGTCAGCAGAAAGAGGCTGGAGGGATACTACTGGATGCAGACTTTGGCGGGGGGCAGTATCTAGGCCATTCATATAAGCATCCGCTGGGTGACCAGTTGGATGAGTGGCATCACCTACATCAAGGGGGTGGAAGTTTAGTGTTGCTAGTGAGAATCCAGGGATCCCATGAAAGCCACTTACTCAGAATGGTTTGTGAGGGAAATCACTCATCAGGAGATGGGGGATATCTCATAGGCCCCAACAGCAGCAGGCTCCATGAGGAGTCTCGAAAGAGATGTGGGAACCCAGACCCATCCTTTCTCCATCTCCATCCTGTGGTCTCTTTTGTTGTTCTCTCTGTGAGGTGACCCTTTGCTTGCTCATCATTGCACCTTGCCTCAAAATGTTTTCCCCATTTGCGGGCTCAAGACTAACTCTGATTTGTATCTCTTAGTTCAAATTTTCAAGAGAAATCTGATTTGCTGATGGTTAGCTAGTGGACTGCCTCCTCTGGGTCAGGAGCTCCCTTCGCCCTCAACAGTAAGCAGAGGCTGGGAGGAGGGGATGCCTCCTAATGCATGGTGTGTGGGGCTGCTCCCTTCCAGGGCTCTGAGTGCAGCAGACTGAGTGAGCAGTGCAGGTGAGGAGTGGTGGGAAGATAATCGGTGGTCACCAAAGGGCTGGTGCAACTGCAGCCTGCACACCATGGAGGGTCGTCCTGAAAGATGAGGTTGTGGAGGGCAACTGAAGCTAGATCGTGGAAGGTCTTGAATGCTGTGTCAAGGAGTTTGAACTTTAACTCCTGTGACCAGGACCCACATAGTAACATTCATCAGCAGCTCCGTCCCCTCAGGTCACTGTCAAGTGGCCATTTACCTGGCTAAGTAGTACGATTTGAAGGTGGCAGATAGCTGGGGAATGCTCTGAAGAATGTACTTTTTTTGATGGACGCTTGAAATGATGCTCAGGCTTTGGAATGATTCACTTCAAGGACTCTTGGCTTTTGTATGTTTCAACTCTCAATTGCAACACTACACTAATGTGGTTTTTTGCATTGAATTAAAATTAATCTAATACTTGACAACTCTGGCTGGACGCCTGCCAAAAATGGAGAGAGGAGATGCTTTCTGTAAATTCTGCCACAGAAGATTCTTAGGATTCAGGGAACATCTCATTTATCTCACTGCTATGCACTCCTGACCCTAATTCTCTAGAGATTCCTTCCGTAAGATCCTCTTGCATAAACGTGAGCATGTTCCGTGGCAGTTACTTTTTCAAATCTGTATAATCTCTGGGGACCAGGATCATCTGAGGTGCAGGGAAAGGGTCATTTAGATGAACCAACTCCGCTCAAAGTCAGTCTTGGATTTTTTCCAGTAATAATCTCTTTTGTCATTAATGGCCTGCTGGGTGAATCTTATTACATCTCCTTAAAATAATTTAGATGCTAATATCTCCCAGTGACCATTATGTGGGGGAACGCGGGGCTGGAGGTGGTGGTGAGGACTGAAAGCTGTCTTAATTCTATGCTCCTTTTCACAGCTGGAGACTCTCAGCCGATGGACTTGGAAAAGCTGTCCTAGCAACCAGGGTTTCACGCCTTTGCCCTTAAAATGCCTTTGATCGCTATCCCAAAAGTTCTACTTTCCCAGATGAGGAGCCAGGACTCTGGGTGAGCCACCCGAGGGGATTCTGGGTGAATAATCCAAGAGAATTCTGGGCAAACAATGGAAGGGCAATTGTATTTTTGATCGGATGTGAGCTTGAGGGTGGGCTGGGGGAGGCGTGAAGGAAGTGGAAGGATCTGGTAGTCAGGAGGTTTGACTTCCAGTTCTAGGTTTATTTATTTTTATTTTAAAAAATTATTTTAAAATAATCTCTACATCCAATGTGGGGCTTGAACTTACAACTCCGAGATCAAGAATCGTATGCTCTACCCCCTGAGCCAACCAGGCACCCCCCACCCCCCAGTTCTAGGTTTATTATGACCAGCTCAATTCATTCACTCATTCATTCATTCATTCATTCACTCAGCAACTATTGATGCCTACTCTGTGTCGGGTTCAGTGCTGGTTCTGAGAAAGCAGAGATAAAAAAGCCATCATTCCTGCTTCAAGGAGATCATAGTCTGTGTAACTTTCTCCTTCATGGGCCTCAGTTTCCTTATCTGCACAAGGAGGAGGTTGGAGAAGAAGTTCTGAGAGTGCTCTTCCAGGGTCAGGGTTTGGGGACCGTAAGAGCACCTATCCTTTGATCTCCTTTACTACACTCCCCCAGGCACTGCCTTGGGGGCTAGGGAGGCTGGCTTGCCATCAGCATCCTGTTCTTGAGAAGTTCAGGGTGAGTTGGAGCAGTGTTACATGGCCTGGTGGTAAATGGGCCAATGCATGTTTGTGCAGAGCCCCGTGGCAAAGCTGAGGAGGGAACAGGCAGCTTTGCTTAGAGATGGTGATTGTGAGGATTCTCAGGCTTCCTGGGTCCCAACCTCCAAGAGTGCCCTGAAAATCCCAGGCCGCTTCCAACTGAGCCTTTAACTCCTTTCACTGGACGGAGGGCTGTGTGGCTCTTTCTAACTCTTGGGAACTCGGTTTCTGATTCAACCCTGGAGAATAGGCTGATTCTGCACCAAGGTTCTTGATGTTGAGCACCAGGGAATATGCCACCACTTAAAAAGAAAGTGATAATGCTGTTGACATTTTCACAGAAATATTTCTTGTTGGATGCTCAAGAGTACGCCAGTGTTGTTTTCTTACAACAGGAGGAAGTGTGAGGTGTGACTATAAAGCTTGATTGTGTAGCATATGGGCCCTGCCAGCCAGAAGGGAGGGGTCAAGATGACATCTTAATATTGTCCTGAGGATGCTATGTCCCTGGCTCTCTCTAGGTCCACCTGTGGGGACCTCAAGTCTATCCGATTCATCCCAATACATCCTGGGAGTTCCTGACTATCTTGGTTTGGGTTCCCCCAGAAGCAGAATCTGAGACAAGGTGTATTGGTGAGGATTCAGTCAGAGAGGTGCACCTGCCACCAGGAAGAAGCCCTATGTGTCTCCTTGTGGGGGGTTTGCCTGGACCCCGACTGACATACTTTGTCCCTGATTTTTCTTCTGGGACAATACATATCCACATTTAAGGGCATTTGTTATAAGGACCAGGATTTATACATTGTGGGAGTCTCTGTAAGGTTGTGATCACAGTGCCTGATATCGAAGGCAGACAGGAAGGAAAGATGGATGGAAAAGGAGCGACAGCAAGGACAAGCTGGAACCCCAGGAGAACTCTCTGAAGTTGGGGTCTGCTCTTGTTGCCTCTGATGGTGGGGCATGTCCTGCAGAAGCCAGGGTCCTGCGTCACAGAGCTAAACGTGTGCACCTGCCCTGGTGGTCGGAGAAGCTGAGGGAAGGTCTAGGGGAGGTGCTGCAGGTGTGGACCTCATGCCAATGGGCCGAGTCCCAGGGTGCGCGAGCCACAGAATGGCTGCACTTCCCCACTGCCCTCAAAACCTCCTGCAAAAATTCCTCCATGGCCAACCTTAGCCGGAAACATCCAGGAAACGGAATTCTGGGAAATGTAGTCTCACCTAGCCAGGTTGACCCATTACAGTCACCAAACAGGGAGTTGAGTCCCCATAGTAGTTTATTCGGGAGCTGATCCCAGGAAACGTGGGTGGGGGCAGGGAGGCAGAGCATCGCCAGTTCCACTGTGGGCACCTGGAGCCCGATGCCCCTGGGAACTCTGGAAGACAGTCTGACCTCATCTGAGAGTTCTCTCCCTTCATGGCTTAGGACTCTGACGTATTGTCTCTGTCACTGGGTGAGGGCTGCTTCCAGCCAGAGAGAAGGTGTTTGCGCAGAAAGTCGCATGTGTTGGTGATATGCAGCCTTTCGGGCAGTGGGGAGGCCAGGGGGCAATGCCGAAAGAGTCCTTCTACGCTGGGGCATCACTTTATATGTCCTCAGCTGCCCGGTGTCCCTCCATTTTCTTGACTTCTTGCTTTGGCTACTAGTGGCGGCCCCTTCTGTCGTCTTTTACGCTCACTTTAAATGCGCAGAGCTGCTTCCACACCTTCTGTGGCTGCTTTACTTTTCGGTCCTCAAAGTGGGGCTGATGTGAGTTCACAGAGTGTCACAGAGATTTTAGGGCAAGAGTTTATTATGTATTAGTGTGTCCTTGCCCGGCTCTCTCCTGGCCTCAGTCAGGCATGGGAGCTGAGCCAGGGGAGGTCTGAGGGTGGACCCACTTGTGTTGTTTTCAGAACCAAACCTCTTTTCTGAGCAAGACTCACTGCCCATGCGCTAAGGGTGCGCTCCGCTGGGCAGCTCCAGGCTCCCCTCCACTCAGGGGCAGCGGGACCTCAGAGCCCCCCCAGAATCTCGGCATATCAAAGCTGGAAGGGGCCTGCCCAGTCAACCTGCTCATCACCCTCACTTCACAGAAGGAGAAGTTGAGGCCCCGAAAGGAGGCGGATTCTCCTGGGGTCACACAACTGTTTCATGGGCCCCCAGGTTGTCTGAATTGAAGGCTAGTTGATTTTTCGATTATGCTGGGCTGTCTACCAGGACAAAGCGTCTGAGTGGCTGTTCGTCAACAGGGACCTATTCACAGCTTTGGAAGTCTCTTTGGAGCTCACTCTGAGCCTGTTTCAAATCCTTGCATTACAGCCGGACCTTGCGTTCGTTCCCTCTTGGTCAAGTTCACAGATGGGCCCCTAGAGGCGGTCCCTCCAAACAGGAAGGGCGGTAACTTCAGACCTGGGGAGCCTGGGGGCAAGTTCCAGCTCTCTGCCTGCAAGTCTTTGGGAAAATGACTTAAACGCGTGTACCCCACTTCCTTGTCCGAAGAGGAAGAATAAGCAAATAGACCCCCGACGCCTGTTGCGTGGACACAGTGTGTGCATGTGCGTAGGACGCTTAGCACAGCCTCTCGGACACAGAAACTGCTCTGTAAGCAGTGATGGTGACTGTTGTTATGGTTATTGCTGACTTCAAGGCCATTTGCCTCCGTGACAGGGGCAGCCACTCACGCTGCCTGCGTAAGTCTGTCTAATTCAGGGGTTCAGTTTTAGGAAGCCCGGGCTGCTGCACCTCCAATCCCCGCTTCCAACCCTGCCAGCCCCAGTAATAGAATTGATACTTTGACCTCTACTCGTCTTATTCTTTTGTATTCCCTTCTGTTCGTTCAGAGCCTGAATGGGGAAAACAGGGGTGGTATTTACGGAGCTTGCTCAAGCCCCAGTAATGTGTAGTATGGACAGTTTTGAAAATTCAGAGAAGAAAAAGAACAAAAAAGCTACCCTAGCTTTTCTGTGTCACCTAGCACTAACCTTCCTCAGATTTTTCTGTGTGGGTGTATATATATATATATATATATATATATATATATATACACATATATATATATATATATTTTAAGATTTTACTTATTTATTTGGGGGGGGAGAGAGAGACCGTGAACATGAGCAGGGGGAGGCACAAAGGGAAAAGCAGCCTCCTTGCTGAACAGGCAGCCCGACGCGGGGCTCGATCCCAGGACCCCAAGATCATGACCTGAGCCGAAGGCAGCCGCCCAACCGGCTGAGCCCCCCAGGCGCCCCGGGGTATTTGTTTTTTGACCAAAGCTGCATTATGTTGTATGTTGTATATGTACCTTTTCACCAAAAGGTAGAATGAATTCCTTTTCAATAAATAGTTTTTCTCAACATGATTGTTAATGGCTGAATGCTATCCAATTGCATGGGTATCCTATGATTTATTAAACCGCTCTCCTGCTGGTGATGTGCTAGGTTTTTTCTGTTTGCCCTCAAATCCACTCTTTGCCCTTCGCACCCTCCCTTGACCTCCATGGGCCCATCGACAGGCTCCCAGGGTGGCAGAGAGCAGAGCAGGCTGCGTTGCTCTGTCAGCTGGCAGATCCTGATGAGGAAGAGGGAACAGGGTGGGTTATGCAGGGCTATTCCTCTCCTCAACTCACCCATCAAGGTGGGGCAGAAAAAGGGCCTAGCAAACAACAACAACAACAACAACAACAACAACAACAACAACACGGGAGTACTTAGATGAACTTCCTTCGTGTAGAACCAAAAGGCGTGGGGAAGAAAAAAAAGCCATGTAAAAAAAGTCAAGACACGGTCACACACCTTATCTTGTTTAATCCTTCTGGCTAACCTGTGAGGTTGGTAATGTTTTTGATTCTCACTTTACAGATAAGACTGAAGCTCACATAAGAACTTGGCCCAAAGTCACATAGCTAGTGGGTCACAATGTTTAGACCAGAAGCCATGGCCCCTGACCCCACGTTCCCCCTCTCTGCATGGATTAGGAATGTTTTTGAATGTTTTTAAATGTTTGAGGTAAGGTTGCCAAAATGTGGTGGGCCAGACTCTTGGCAATTCTAAGGCCCGAGAACCCCCCGGTGAGAGGGAAAGTCATGGCAGCGAGCAGAACTGCAACTCTTGCTCAGAATCCATGAGGGTGCCCACCGCGAGCCCCAATCTGTCCCCTCCCAGTTTCCCCAAGTGCCCCGGGGCGCTGCCCACCTCCGAGGCTTTGCCCCTGTTGCTCCCTCTTCCCAGCCTATCATCCCTTGTGGAAATGTTCTGTTCTTGAAGGAGCAGTTGAAATGCTCTCTCCTTCCACAAAGCCTATCTTGACCCCTACAACTGCATGTGCTCTCTCCCTCCTTTGAGTCTCTTTTATTTCTATGTGGAACTGGACCACGAACCCCCTAGGAGCCTCTGGCAGAGCCCTTCCCCCTGGCTTCAACAGCAGCTTGTCCTTAGAGGGTGTGCAGCTGTTTGTCAAATCACATCAGAAGCGAGGAATTTTGCCTTTTGACATTGCCCTTGCATCCCAAGAGACAGAGGCTCAGGTTCTGCCCTGAGCAGCAAGTCTAGGGAGCTCTCCCCCCTCCCCTCCACACAAGGAGACATGAACTGCAGGCCTGGCACATGATGTTGTCCTCCTGACCCTGTCCCCCATCCTTCACCTCTCCATCCCTCCAGGTGTCAGTTAGCAATTGCTGTGTGACAAACCACCCCCAAACCTAGTGGCTTCAGATGATAACTTATTGCTTCTTATGATTCAGTGGGTCGGCTGCTCTTCAGCTGAGTGGTTGTGCTCCCCCTACTGTCGCAGAGGCCACTCATGTGTCTGCATCCCAGGGCCCGAGGTGGTCAGTGGGCTTCCTTGAGCTTCTGTACGTGGCAGCTGACTTCCCGAGGGAAAAGTACAAGATGCCAACCCTCTTAAAGCCTACATTCTATGGTCAAAACGAATCACGTGTCCACCCAGACTCACGGGGAGGGGAACTAGTGTCTCCCTCTTTTTTTTTTTAAAGATTTATTTATTTATTTGCGATAGAGAGAGAGCAAGAGAGAGCACAAGCAGGGGGAGTGGCAGAGGGAGAGGGAGAAGCAGGCTCCCCGCTGAGCAGGGAGCCCGACATGGGGCTCGATCCCAGGACCCCAGGATCATGACCTGAGCCGAAGGCAGCCACCCAACCGACTGAGCCACCCAGGCGCCCCAAGCTACCTCTTGACATGCAGAGCAGTTTATTGGTGGCCATGTTTGGAGATTAGCTCCCCTCCCCTCCCCCCACCTCAAGTCCAGCTTCATTCCGCCACAGCCCCCGCAATGATCCCACGCTTCGGTTTCTTCCCCTCCATCCATTCCCCAGCCAGAGGGATCACTCCAGGGTGCAAATCTGGTCATAGGATTCTCATGCCATACCTCATTACTAGTTTCCTCCCACTTAGAGCCTCACCAAAGTGTTGGCTGTGTGCAGGCTGTGCCATGATTCTTCATGCTTCCATCCATGGCACAGGCTGTTCCCTCAGCCTCAAAGGCTCTCCTCTGGCTTTATGGTGCATTTCTCTTTACGCTTTGGGCTCCTGCTCAAAGGCTACCTCTGCCACAAAGCTGAGGGAGTCGGTTCTCCTGCAGCTTCTAGAACTGTAGAAGTCTAGTTAGCCCGGATGTCACCAGAGTGCAGTTGCCAAATGACTGCAGTCCATTGCTTCGAAGACTTTCCACATGCTCCTATTTTTGAAATCAGGATGCATTTTCACCAGGCACAACATTGTCACAGTTACTGTTGGAGAGGGACGGCCGCGATGTGGTTACCGTTGCCTCCGCCTGCTGGACAGTGACCGCTACTCCTGGTGACTCGCCCGGATGACATCCACCCCTCCGTGTCAAAGTCACAAGCCCATTAGGGGCCGTTTGAGGAAGGAATAGGAGTCTGGGTTCTTGTCTGTAAACGTTCTGTTGAGAGCCTTCTGGTAAGACCAAGAAAGTCCAGAACTGGAACTTGCAAAATTGGGTGTGAGCAGCCGGGACAGTGGTGGACCCGTCTTTGAAGGAATACACCGTCATCTACGGTCTTGGTGTCAGAGGATGGTGTGTTATGTGACAAAAGCCTGGCCGTAGACCACTCTCAACAGAAGAACGATTCAGAAGCTGTGGACTCTGAATGTGTTTTAGAGACCTTTAGCAATTAATTTTGCTTATGGTTTTCTTTTTATGTGTATGCCCAAGAGTGATATATAATTTAAAATACATGTCTCATTAGGTTGAATAGAGCTCTTTTGATGAGAATAAAATAAACATTCTGTGATAAAAAGTATTGTATCTTAGTTTCATTTTCTTTCTTATTAGTAATTAGTAATTAACATCTAAGAATCAATGCTATCGTATATTAAAGGAAATACGGTAATTATCTGGGCAAATGTGAGGATTCTCCCGCCAGCTGAGCCCCTCCAGGGTAGGGACCCTGCCATTCCTATTTGCAGCCTCCAGACTAGGCATCCATAAATATTTGTCATGTGAATAAGTGTAATTGTATTCCTACAGGGACAGATGAGAAGGCTCAGAGAGGTCTGAGAACTTGCCCAAGGTCACACACCAGAACTGGGATTTGAACTGGAATCTGTCTGAACGCTGAGATCAATGCTTTTCCCATGACACTCATCAGGTAGGTTACTTTCGGCTACAAGGAACAGAAGACCCAACCAAAAAAAGTTTAGGCAGGACGGGCAGTTTAGTGTTCCATAATAAGAAGTCTGGAGGTAGGACAGTTTCAGAATTGGTTATTTCTGCCATTCTGTGCCCTTGTCAGGGACTCGAGTGCTTTCCATCTTCCGTCGGCTGTTTCCCTCATGGTCACAAGATAGCTGCAGCTGCGCCAGGCATCTCTCTTTAAGATCAAAGGTCCCAGAAGTTCTCTGGCAGACACCCCACCCCCTTATGTCTCATGGGCTAGAATTGCATCCTATGCCTATTCCTAAACAATCATTGTCCAGAGGGTTAGAATGACCTCACTCAGCTTAGACCAATCAAAATACACTTGCATGAGTTTGTGACATCCTGATACAAATGAATAAATAAATAAATAAATAAATAATGAATCAACTGGGCTTCTGTAAACTGGGGGGTGGGGGGGTGGTGTCAGAGAACCCACAGTGAATGCCACACCATACCCAGACCTGCTGTGTACCCTAAGAGGCCTCACATCTTTGAGGAACTACAGAAAACGTTGCCACATATAGAGACCTTTACCAGCTTCTCTGCCTTCCATCTGTATCCCAAGAGGCCTGGTTTGGCCTGGCCAAGCCAACTGTGCTGCCCCTGCCTTGAGCACACCTCCTGGGTATGGAGGGAGGAAGACACTTCCCTCTCTTGGGCCCTAACATTTTAGAGAATCAAATCTTCATTTCCCCTCACTGTGCCCCCTCACTGTGTCTTGGAAGTCACACCCATCTCTAACCTTCCTTAGCTTCCTGGCTTACACACTTGACACGTGAAGATTTTACCTCCCTTCTCTGGCTCAGATAACAGGTGATATGGGAGGTTTGGCTTCTTTAAGAGTGATTGCTTGGGGCTTCATGTGAATGTATTTTAAGGGTTTCAAGATGAAATTTTTTCTCCTTCCACTTCGGAGAGGCGGCTTCATGCTTATTTTATTTCTTGGTAAACTTGGTCTTGGACACAGAAGATCCTATCTGACCATTGGGATCGTCCCAGGAGGCAGCGTACAGTGTTGGTTAAAAGCCGAGGCTCTAGAATTCAGACCTGAACTCAGTTCTCACTGCTGTGGCTTATTAGCTGTGTGACCTTGGACAAATTGCTTCAGCTCTCTGATCCTCAGATTCCTCCACCAGGGCCAGTGATGGTCTTCACCTCATAATGTTGCTGTGAGGATTAAATGAGGCACCATGAAGTGTCTGGCGCCTGGTAATTCTCCCAAGTGTCATTTTCCTTAGTGTCCCTCAAGACAGTCTCAGTGTCTCAGTTGGCTCAGCTGAGAAAGGGGAGGCAATTCTTACAAGACAAGACCTCCCCTTCCTTCCTTCTCTCCTTCTTCCTTTCTTTCTTCATCAAATAGTTATTGATCTCCTTCATGAACAAGACGCTGGGCTTGGAGTTAGGGATATAATACAGTGAAGAGCAAGGCAGATGCAGTCTGCCCTCCTGGGGCTTACAGTCTAGCAAGGAAGACAGATACATATAAAAAAGTTACGAACAAGGTCAGTAAGGGTTCCACAAGGGAAATGCAGGTGTTGTAGAAGGTAAAACAGGGAGGTCCTCTGGGACCCGGGGTGGGAGAATGATGGTTACGGAAGGCCATTTAAGGGTGCTGATGTTTACACTAAGCCCTAAAGGATTAGAGTACTTAGTAGAGAGTGGGGGCACAGTGTTAGGGAAGAGGGGGCATCATGTGCAAAGGTCCAGAGGTGAGAGAGTGGGGCATATTTAGACCGACTGAACAAAGTGCACTTTGGCTGTATGGGAGGGGTGAAAACTCAATGAAGGTGGGCTCTGTGGGTCATATGAAGGAGTTCAATTACTTTCTAAAATGATGGCCAGCTATGAAAGGGTCTTAAGCAGGGATGCAATCGGGTGTGCATTCAACAGATTTCTCCTGGTTGCCTCATGGGGAATGGAGGAAGTGAGAGGTAGTGTTAGGAGGCGGTAGAGAGAGAAGTTAGGTGGCTTCGGCAGTGGTACAGGTGGGGAATGGTGGGTGTGTGGCTGAGGGTGGGGGCAGCTGAGATGTCACCTGAGTCCAAGTGAGTGATGGCGGGGACAGTCAACTGGCTGGGGAGCGGGAATTGGAGACGGTGGCGGCTGCTTCCATAGCATCCTGTCCGGGGTCTGCAGTTTGCAGGGCTGGCTGGATGTTCAGGCTTGAAAAATCCTGGTAGGACCAGGACCGATTCACTGGGTTAGGGTACCCCAGGCTTTCTCATGGAGTGAAGGGGTTCATGTGGCTTCCTAGGGGCCATATTTACCTTCAGTGTTGAACTAAGTTGATGTGGTACCAGGTGGCAAACCTAGCGTGTGTGCACCTTTGTTTGAGTTATGCTCACTGCCAGAAGAGCCTTATTTCCTTCATCCAGAAAATGGGATTAGTACCAGTTCCTGCCACTTAGGATGACCATGAGGACGGAATGAGGTAGTTTCTGCAAAGTGCTGGCCTGGTGCTTGGGACCCAGCAGAGACTGCTCTCATTTCTGCTGTTATAAAGGTGGATGCTGTAGCTGAGTTTGTGTGTGTCTCTGTGTCGAGGGAGGGCTGGGCTGACCGCTCTGTCCTTTAGTACCTGTATCATAAGCGAGTTTTGTTCTGGGAGCTTGTGATGGTCAAAGGACAGATTCCAACCCATAGCTCTTAGGGGATGTGCATTGGGTTAGTAGACAGACCATTAACCAGAGGTCAGGAGCCTTGGGTTTTGGCCTTGGACCTGACCTGGAATAAATTTGTTCCTTGTCTCGTTTCAGTTCTGTCATCTGAACGGGACAGAGAACTGCCACCTTGCTGCGTTCTGTGTATATTTATCCTCCCTCTTCTCAGGGGTCCAGATGATGTGGGGGTAGAACAGGGAGGAGCTGGTACCCGTGCTGGGAGGCAGGTTTGGAAGGAGAGAGCAGATATGCCATGCAGCTGTCCTGCTCTCCCTTGCGGTCTTGCTCAAACCCCAGAGGGCTCACACAAGGTCATCTGGAGCCACGGCCATAAGTGGTGTCGTCCCTCCTCTGAATGCAGACCTGAGGAGTCGGGGTGTTTTTCTGGGGTCTCCTCTGCAAAAGGAGGGAGAAGGGGGGGACATCCGGGTTCCGAGTGTGGATAAAACACAAATGCAAGGCAGGGCCTGAGGAGCCTCACCACCCACCTGCCACCACCATGCCACCAGCCCCCCTCCCCAGATGTGACAGGGTTCCAGCCCCACCGTTCCAGAACCCCAAAGTGCCCTCCTACCTGCTCAGGTTCTTCTCACTGCCTGGCTTCTTGTTCCTCTGCTTCACCTCAGGAACTCCTACTCAGGTAAAGGCCCAACTCAAATGCCACCTCCTCTCAGAAGCCTCCCTGGACTTGCTCCCTCTTGCTCTCTCAGAGTCAGTGCTTCAGGCACTGACCGGGGAGCATTTCCCACAATGTTTGGTTCATTTTCACCTCCACTAGGCCGGGGACTCCCTGAGTATAGGATGGTGCCGGCCTCATGCCTGTAGTCCCCAGGTGTGGGGCTCTGCCGGGCCGCTGCCTCCTCCTTCTGGCTGGAGCACCACAGCCCCGCCGCCTCTGCTGCAAGGGTGTGGCTCTGAGCCACGCCCTTGCTCTCCTCTGGAGGCCACCATCTCTGCCCCCTCAGGACTGTACTTGTCACTCTGCTGCCAATCGTGGGGTGAATGTTGTCCCCTTTGTCGGGTGTTGCTTTTTCAAAGGGGCCCCAGAGCGGGGGTGCTTGGGTGCCAAGGTTCTACAGCTCCCATGGTTTTAGGCCTCGCAGCCTTTCCCTCTCCTCCGGATGGCTGGGTGCGGGCAGGTGGGAGAAGCAGCCACTCAGGAACACCACTCCTTGCTGGTCCTCCGGCCCTTCCCCGGGGGGGAGTCTCCCAGGACCCTGCGGGCCCTCCTTGGGATTTGACTTGGGTGGAGCTCCGGACTCCTGGGCATGCCTGCAGGCAGCCTGTATACAGTTCTGCCCCAGGTGCTGACATCCTTTGAGTTCTTTTCCAGAAGTCTCAGCTGCTATGTAAATCAGTGCTTGGAAAGTGTGTGTGTGTGTGTGTGTGTGCGCGTGTGTGTGATCCCTGATCACATACCCAGGCTCTTCGGCTCTGCTTTGGATCTGCTGGAACATCCCGCTACTTTTGAGTGAATGAACACATTAGTCCCTGCCTGAACAGCTGGTGTGTGTGTGGAGTGCTGGGGGGGATGAAAGGGATGTTACTGGTTTTAATTGGCACCTTTACAGTAGGCTCTGTTTACATTCTTTCTGGCACTTACTATCTAGGTACGCTTGGGCTGATGACATAACCCCTCTGAGCTTTGCTTTCCTCTTGTGGAAAACAAATGCAGAAGAAGCGTGGCGTGTGCAGGCTCTGTGCGTGCCGCATGATGCCCTGCTTGCTTTCTAGGGTGGTGGTGGGGACAAAGTGGGCTACTGTAGGGCAGAGGTTGCCTGGCGGAACACAGCCTGGCATGGAGAGGTCTGGCTTTGGGACAAAATGAGGACTGTGGGGCCAGGAAGAGAGAGGCTGATTGGGGCAAGAAGCCAAAGGAGGGGCATAGGAGGACAGCATGGAATGTCTCAGGGATCTGTCCAACAGTGGCTGAGTCCCAAGCCAAGGGAGGTGTAAGGGACAAGGCAGACGTGGTTTCTCCAGGAGAGGACAGAAGTCCCAGGCTGCTCCATCTGCATCTCCATCTCTGTCCATCTCCTGGCCTCTGTGTCTCCTGAGGCAGCTTGAGGGGGGTCTCTCACCTGCTCCGACGTCTGCAGCACCCCTCTCATTCCCTGATTCTCAGCAGACCCTCTGGCCACGCCAACAGCAGGAACTGCGTTGCCGGCAATGAGTGGGGGAAGCGGGGCAGATTATTTTGGGGAGTTTGGGCTAACTCTGCTCATTGATCAAAACCAGTTTTTCCTAATTTAGTCAGATGATTTCCTTAAGAACATTCGTGTTTCTACAAATGAGTACATTTGCATAATCTATTCCATTGTGACATCCCCCCTCCCCACACCTGCCCCACCCGCACCCACCCCTCCCCGCCTCCAGGAAGCCACACAGCTTCCAGGCTAATTTGATCAAGATGAGTAAAAGCAAAACCATCTGGTTTCCTTTGACAGCTGATTCCAGAATCGCTGTTGTAAAAGACCGGTCTTCCAGGTGGGCCTGCCATGTGAGGGGGTGTCTCTCTTTGCCGAGATGAAAGGGCTCGGCCTGCTACAGAATACCTCTGCGCAGGCATCAAGCTTCCAGTGAATCACATCAAAGGCCTCCTTGCCAGTGCTGGCCCCTTCCAGCTGGGGGAAAATGGGCTCATTAGAAGCAGGAAGAGTACATTGTTTACATTAGGCGGCGCTGATTTACGAGCTGGAGCCGCCATTTCCCGCTCACCTTGAGCTCCCGGCTGGGGAGAGCCCTCCACTTGCCTGGAAAGGCTCTTTTGAAGGTGCGCAGCCTCCCGGAAAGCAGGCTGTGACGGCGCGCTCCCTCCTCGCTCTCCTTCCTCCTCTAATTAGGTTGTTACCAATTGAGCAATATTTGGGGCTTGGGTAGAGACTTGCAGGGGGACTGTCGGCAAAGGCCTCTGCATAATTGTGTTGATTAAGAGGTACAAGGCTGGAAATGTTGTCTTCCTTCAAGATCAACTCCCTGCGCTTGTGGGAGTCTTGATTTTCTGGGCCAATTTGTTTGTGTTGGCCTAATTGCTCAGGAAGGGCATTTTTCACGGATGCTTCAGTCCCGATGATTTGGTGTAGTTCTGCAGCCCAGCCCCCAGGACTCCCAGGGCTGTGGGAGGGCGCCGGAGGTCTGGTGGCCTTTCCCAGGGGGCAGCTGTGCAGCCCCGTCCTGGGGGCGGTGTCTCTGTGTGGGACAACTTTGGTGCCCAGCTTGGGGGGTGGGGGGTGCCAGCAGAGGTGAATTGGGTGGTTTTCCTCAGGGCAGGATATACAAAATGTTCGCTGGGCTCCTGGGCGCTGGGCTCTCCTTTTAAAGCCACACTATTTGGGGCCCTGGAGAAAATTCAAAGAAAGTGAAAACTCCAGCTCAAATCATATTTGAAGATTTTTTTGGATTTCACACGGCTCATAATGGTTGCTGCTCATCGAATCCCTAGACGCCCTCTTACATTTCCCAGCCTCCCTTGCATGTGGGTTGGGGTCATGTGACTAGTTCTGGCCAATAAACTTTGAGGGGAAGTGACGTATGTCACTACCGGCTGAGGCGGTCGACAGCTGGTACGCCCCCTCCATGTTTGTTTTTGCCTCTGCCACCGAGAGCTTGGAGGCAACTATTGTAGGCCGTCTGATCCACACCTGACTTTGTGAGAAATAAACCTTCATTGTATTGTGCCTCTGAAATTTCATGGTTAAGTTCTTCCTGCAAACGAGTTTGGTCTGTTCTAATATATGGCCCCACCGAGTGCTAGTAGCCCATGTTTGCCCTGAGAGACATTCTGGGCATGGCTAATGTAAGAAAGAGAAATCCCCTTCCCAAACTTGCCATTGTGCCTTTCCGTTTTACCTTGGACCTGTCAGGCTTTCTCTGGAGCAACTACGAGGGTCTGCCTGCTTGGGTCCTGTGCCCACCCCTCTGCCCATCACTGAGTCTACTGGGATTGGGGTATTTTGATTGGTCAACCTGAGCTGGGGAGGTGGGGCCATATGATTGACAGTCCCAACCGGGAAATGGGGCAGTTTGGGAAAAGAGAAGATTCTAAGCAGCTGAAAATTACTATTGCAAATGCTGTTCCTTGGAACCACTGTGAGCTGGAGAGCTAGAATGGCTTAGATACTTCAAAGGCCTACTGCCAAGGCCCCAGGAAAGCTGTTTGGCTAGGTACAAAGAAGGGGTGTGTATGGGAGGGTGGATCATGATCTAATGGACTTACCCAATTTGCTTGTGGGTAGAGTGTGGCAGGACTGTTTACCGAGAAAGGATTTTACTTGCTCTGATGGTAATGGTTTGGAAGTGAGAGGCAGGAACTCTGGAACTGAAGGCATGTCTGTGGTGGCTATGGGTGCTGGGAACTGGGAAGGATGTGAGGCATTGTCCAATGCGTTTGTGGGGGATGGTGGAGCTGGCCTGCCCCACTTCACCACAGGAGAGGGACGTCATGCCTCTCATTTCCGCAGGGCTTCTTCACTGTCTTTCTCCACAGCCTGACTTCTGGCCACATGTCTTTTTGCACAAAGCCCATTGTGGTTCTTTCAGAATGGTGGGAGCATCAGTCTCCTGACCTCTTAGACATAAGAGTCTCCTGACCTCTTAGCTCTGCTCCCAGAGCTAACACCACAGGCTCTGGGTCCTCATCCCAAAATCTCAGGAGGAGATAATAGGATCAGCCCAGCTTGGGTCAGGTGTCTGTCTGTGGCCAATCAGCTGTGGAGGTGGCAGAGGACACATGGCGCTTCAGGCTGCCCCTTCCAGGGCTGCGAGTGTGGCCAGGGTTGGGAAAGGGCCTTACAAGAGGAGCCAATTACTGTCATCACTTATGTAGACCAAAATGTAGGTCTCTGGACTCCCAATCCTGGGCTCTGGGAAATGGAGTGAGAGAGGGACAAGATCCCGGCTCCAAGAGATGGAGTGTGAGCGATGAGCTGCTCAGTGCAGCCATGCCCCGTGCCAGGACACGCTGCAGCTTTTCTGAGCTCACTGAAACCTTAGGGACCCTCCAAAGGGCCACCACTGTACTCTCAATATTGGCAGGAGCGTTCTTGAGGTGATACTCTGGTCTCCTCAGGAGATCTCTGAGCAGAGTTTAACTTTTTTCAACGTAGCATAGCTATGGACAGGAGTTACTCTGTCTAGAATCGTAAAATATTCCTCCAGACACTGGAGACCACCATCATTGACCACAGACACTTGGCTTACCCTGCACCGCTGGAATGATTGGCGTGGATGACGGAGCTTGGAAACATCCAGGCTTTGCCACTGGTTGTGTGGCCTTGACAAGTCCAGTTCTCTCACTGAGCCTCAGTTTTTCTAGCTGTACGGAGATGGGTCAAATGGCATTATCTCTGGGGCGCCTGGTGTCTGTGATGATGGAAAAGTGGTCAGGAGTGCCTGCTTTGAAGTCAGACAGCCCCGGGAGTGAATCTCAGCACCCCACCTATTAGCTGTGTGATTTTGGGAAAGTAACTTGACTTCTCGGAGTTGCAGCTTTTTCAGCTGTAGAATGAGGGTAATAGTGGTACCTACTTCAGAGTTGTTTTTTTTTTTTAAACAAGGATTAACCAAGATAATGCGCGTAAAGCATTTGAGCTGCAGTTGGTACATAGCAAATGCTCAACAAATTTAGTTCTAAAAAAATCTTTGGTTTTAAAAGCTATTTTTCCCAGTAGTCTCTTCTGCAGACTTGGATTGTGTTTTCACAGCGATGTCCTCCGGAGAGTAAGATTTGGATTTGGAGGAGAGAGGGGAGAAAGGGAGAATGCTGGTGTAGAAACGCACTGTATTCTTCTGACTCAGGTGGGCGCAGGGATGATGCATGGTGGTGGACTGAGGCAAAGGCATGGCTAATGAGGGGGCAACTGAGCCCAGGCCAAGTGGCTAGGGTGACCCAAAGCCCGGGGTCCCAAATGTGGCTGCTTATAGGACACTGGCCCTGGGGGCTCCTGGGAGGGCCGGTGGGTTGGGTGGCAGGAAGGCAGGTGGTGGGGGGACTCCAATAGGTGGCTGTGGCCCTGGCAGCTCAGTTGCGATGTGACTGGGCTGCGGCCTACGGGCAAGACTGTCTCCCATGAGCAGGAGGCGGGTAGGAAGGATTTAAGCAGGGGCCAGGCCCAGGCCACCGGGATGTAATCACAGCACTGGGGCAGGAAAGTCCGAGGTTCTAGACCAGGCCATAGCCAGGTCTCTGAGGCCTGAGGGGGGCCAGCAGGGGCGGGCTGGGGCAGGACGTGGCCTGGGCTCTCGAACCTCTGGGCAGCAGGGGAGCCCAGTGATCATGGCTGAGATCATGGCTGCAGCTCTGGCTTGATGCCCACACCCAGAGGAGCCTGGGGCTGCCTGAAACACCCATCTCAGCCAGGCTTGCTGCAGGGACCAGAGGCAGGGGCAGATGCTGTGCAAGTGGGGGCCTCAGTGGGTCCAGGTATGAAGCAGAGGGAGACGAAATGGATAGGAGATTGACCTGTAGAATAATTGAAAGTAGCAAGTCTATCAAAGACACAGGGCTTGCGTTGGGATGTTAGGGGTCAGAGCCAACATTAAGAAGTTATACCAGGGCACTTGGCACAAGGGAAAGATACAGTCTGGCCACTCCCAAACCATCGGATGGTCTCAGCATCAGCACTAACTTTCATCCATTGAAAGTGGATGAAAGAATTTAGCTCAGACAGTTAGTCATTATTGTGGCAAGAAAGCACTTTGTGTATGTTATACTGAATCCTGACATTGACCTTGAGACGGGGGGATTATCAGCCCCCTTTTGGGTGCTTGAAGAATTTGGCTCAGAGAGGTTAAGTCACTTACTCAAGATCACACAGCTAGTAGCTGGTGGAGTCAGGATTTGAACCCCCGTCCGGCTAGCTCCAAAGCACAGGCTCCTGGTGGCTGCTGCCTGCGCTGCCTCCTTGGCCCCAAAGGCCCCATCTGTGCTGCTCCTCCCCTTGCGCACGGTGCTCCAGGCCTGCAGCTTTCCTTTCTACTCCCTGACTGTCTGAAGGGCTTTTGCAGCCCAGGGCCTTGACACGTGCCATTCCTTAGGTCTGCAACCACTCAATTCTCGCCCATCCCAGATTCTGATGCAAAGCTGCTTCCCTGAGGACGTCTTACCCCAGTCTGTAGGATGTCCTTTGCCTGTGACTACTCGGAATATCCTCTCTTTTCCTTGGAACTGCTATCACGTGTTTTTTATTTATAGTCATTTGTGTCCAGTCTGTTTTCCCCACAGGCTAGGAGGTTTAGGAGGGCAGGGACAGGTGTTTTTTTGTTTTTGTTTATTTGTTTGCTTCTGTCACCGCTGTATCCCCTGTGCCAGGGACAGGAGGCCCCACACATATTTGCTCTCTCATCTCTGGTACCCAGTTCTGTCCTTGCTGGCTCTGGAAGCCTCTCTGTGGCCTTGGCATTCTAGCTTCTTAGCCACACTTGGCCCTGGAGGTGGGTTTTGTGCTGACAGGTGGATTGGGCACCAGCCCCACATCCCCAGGCCTTCGTGTCTGCAAGAGGAGGAAGGGCAGACCACCCACTGTTCGGACAGCTGGACTTGTTCGCTGAGGGCGTGGAGCTGAGGCCCGGGGCTCGACACACCTTTGGGCTGTTACCTATCTCCTTTGGCTGACGCATACTGCCTGTGTGACTTGGAGACACAGCTGCGTTGGCTGGGCCAGAGAAATTGCGTGCTGACATTTTGCACCACGAAGGTCTGTGACCAGCTCAGGCAGGAGACACTAATGTTATTAAGTCAGTTTTTAAACTGGACAACATTCTTGACATTTCCGCCCAGATGCCCGAGCCTGAAAAGCTTCTCCCTTCCTGTTGTGCGTCTGCAAACAGTAACTCTGTAGCAATATGACTTGACTTAAAAGCCTGGGGCCGTTTGCTCATAATTCTAATAACCATCCAGAATTAGATCACTTCACATTCACCTTATTTCTTCCCTCATTCATCTTCTGGTCAGGTCATTAGGAACTCCCTGATTCTTCCCCCAACCTCAGCGTTCTATTATTTATATATTATACACATTTCTCTATAGAGTCCCTAGGAAGTGGGGAAATGGCCACAGAGGATGGGCTTTCTGCCCTGATGACAGCTTGGGAAACAACCTTTTCTCCATTCACGGATCCATTTTGATCCATTGAGATTTTAAAACTTCCAGCTAAAAATATTGCCCAAGGGCTTCTTCCTGGGGTCCCAGTGAGCTCGGGACGGGTCAGGGGGATGAGCCAGTGACCACAGCTTGGCAGGAGGGTGGGGGGTGGCGGTCAGAATGTTGTTCAACGCCTTCTGTGACCCCAAGTGGGCTCTTGGACGTCATCATGTTGCTGTGGCCATATTGTGGTTTTAATGTGCCTGTATCAGCTTGGTTTGACAGGTTGGAAAACCACCATTTAAAGATGACATTTATCTTCACTGTTTGTTTGTTTTTCCTGATGACAAAAGAAATACTTGCTCAGTGAAAATAACTCAAACCCCACAAAGATACGTAATGTGGAAAGTGAAGGTCCCGTATAATCCTTCTACTCCTGGAGATGACTGTACTGTGCGTTACACCCTAGATTTTTTTCCTACACATATACCAACATAAGTAAGAATATGTAATTACATATAATTATTTTGTTGTAAAAAATGTGTGCCACAGAAATCTTGGATCCACACTCTACTTCTGATCACTTAATTTCACTAAACTCTTGGGGCTGAAGGCTGGAGTTTGGTTCCGAATTAGGCAAGGATGTTCATCATCCACTATGCTGGTAATAAAGGAAATGAACTACTAATGGCTTGTGTTTTAGTTCATGCCAAAGTGTCCTTCTGTCCAGAGGCCGAGCTCTGGTCCTCTGCTGGTTCCCTGTGCCCCCCTTGGGCAGCAGCCCCTCTCCATGCTGTTTTCTTCCATGCTGTTTTCTCTCTGTGCTGGTTCTCTGGATCCTCACCTGGGCCCCTCCCAGTCTGCTTCTGAAGTTCAGAAGAAGGTGGGGTAGGGGGAGTAGGACGCCTCTGAGATTTAGCATGGCTCTAACATTTCACAAGTTCCAGCTTTTCTCTTTGAGAGTTGGTCTCAGCTAGGGTCCAAATGTTTGTGTCCCCCATCACTTCATATGTTAAAATCCTAACACCCAGTGTGATGATATTAAGAGGTGGGGCCCTTGGGGCGATTAGGCCCTGAGAGCGATGGGACTAGCGTCTCACAAAAGAGGTGTGAGAGAGCTCCCTCTGCCCTTCTATCCTCTGAGGACACTGTGAGAAGTCACAGCCATGAACCAAGCAGGGGGCCCCTCACCAGAACACGACCATGCTGGAGCCTCGATCTTGGACTTCTGGCCTCCAGGACTGTGAGAAAGTAAACTTGTGTTGTTTATAAACCACCTAGTCTGTGGTATTTTGTTATGGCAGCTGAATGAACAAAGAGTCCTCCAAACAATGCAACAAACACCTTTGTTTCCAGTGCACTTCAAAATTGCATTTTAAAACAGGTTTCCTAATATGCAAGGTTAAGATAAATGGTATTTGGTCTTGGCTGGAAGGACCAGATTTTTCACCTCTAAGTTTTAGTCCACGCATTGAGGTGTTAATTTAATGCATTGAATGGCGGAACAGATGAGCTTACCGTGCAGAGTTATTTTCTTCAGGAACAAAAAGTATTAACAACAACAAAAATAAGACAAATGATGTGCAGATCAGTAAGTTTATGAAGTACAGTATCTAATGATGGTGGTAGTTGATCTTGCAATAACTCATTGCTCAAATGAGAGACATTCACTGTCAGTATTTTAGAGCATCAAACCACAAACAGGTAGTTCTGAGCAGCAGAAAGAGCTCATCTCCATCTCTAACATCAGTGTGGCAAGTTAGTTATTCTCTCTGAGCCTCAGTTTCCTTGTTGGTAAGATGGGGAAGCTGCCACCTTCTCAGGGTTGTTGGGGAAGTGAAATGAAGTACTAAAGATCAAGGAGGTATACAGTAGACATTTGTCTTCTGCGATTGCCTAGTATCCAAATACTCTTCCTATTTGGAGGGTAGGTGGGAGGGAAAGGCTTGCCCCCCATATGGAAAGGGAAGGGGGTCAGGCACCCACATTCAATGGGCACATGGTCCATGCTCAGCCAACCATATGCTATTGCCCAGTGCAGTGACTCAGGAGTGAATGATGCCCAGAGGTAGGGGATGGATCAGAATTCATCCTGGTGGCCATGGGGCCAACAGGTGGAGGTTGTGGCTCCAGGAGTGACCATCGCTGTGTTCTACCCAGACTCCTGGCTTCCTGGATTTCTCCCTCTTTTGAACTTGCTTCTCCTCATTGGTGCTATGAGCTATCAGTCTTCCTTTGCTGTGTCAGGCGCCTATTGTTGGCTTCCGTCGTTTTCAACAAGGAGTCCTGACCCCATAGAGTCTTCTGTGAGCTGTGCACCTGTGACGGATTTCTTTTTGTGGGATGTGGCTCCTTCCCCGGAGGGCTGAAAAATACAGATGCCTGGGCCCCGCCCTTGAGATTCCAATTATGGGGAATTTTGGTTTAGGGGGTTCTTCAAGCTGGAAGGGACTCAGAAGTGACAATCTTGGTCCTGCTTCATGATCTGGCCAGGACACCAATGCAATGTCTTCTTCTAGAAAATGTGCCAAGATGTGTCCATTGTCTGCCTCAATTGCTTCTCCCAGAGTTCCTCCCTTCTAGTTAACATGACGTATGGGAACAGCTTTATGTGGAGGGAGAGTCATTACAGCATTGTGTCTAATTTAACAATACAGAGACAGGCCTGATTACCCCAAACGAGGCTAATGGTTAAGTAAGTCATGGCGCAGCCACTTGAAGGAATGTTATGCAACCACTAAAAGTGATGTTTGGGCAGAGGGTTCCAGCACCACGAGGAAATACTTGTAAGTTAAGCCTGCTTAATCAAAAAGATATTAGAAAACCTACCAAAATATTTGTAGCACAGAGTGGTTTTATCACAAAATACAGCTTTCTCCTTTTTCTTCTCCTTCTTCCTCTTCATGACTCTCAATTCAGTCAAACTGGTTTGTGTGTGGAGAGAGTTTCCACCAAATTACCGAGAAATGTTGGCTGACAGGACGGTGGCCATTTTGAGGCCAGCCATCTGGCCTAAACTAGTCACGGGCTAATCACTCCCCACTCGGCTTTCTGCCTCCTGTTGGGGTGGCTGCCGCCAATGGACATGCCATGGGGATGAAGAGCACAGTTTGCTGCGCAGGTGGACAGGCCGGGCTCGCCCTGAGCATGGAGAACATCAGGAAGTATGACACAGTCCAGTTGCTTTATGACTTCCCTACACGACTCTCTATTGAAATGAAACAAATGTTTGAAGGAAACTATTTTTCAGCTTGAACTAATAAGGATCAAGATAATAATAGATTCCCAGGTAAAATGTAATCTCTCTCTTCATTAAAAATTCTCTACTTCCAGTCTTAACTCCTTTTTCAAAAGTTGCCATGAATAGGTAGAAAATCTTCATTTATTAGTGTGTTCATGCACTCATCATTCATCATGGGTTTGCTGAGAACAGAACTGGAGCCAACACTTTCATTCACTTGCATCATTTCTGGAGGTCGGAACCTTCTGGTATTTGTTCATCTCAGTCTAGTTGTTTGAGGCTTTTGGATTCTGGTTTTTGTTCAGGTGTTTGAGCATTTTTTGGCCCGTTGAGGGCCTGATTCTTAGCTGAGAGGGGCAGTTCAATCAGGTTTAAGTTATTTGCCCAGAAGCCCTGGGCAGAGACTCCGGCCCCATCTCCCCTCAGCCTTTGCAGGGGGATGTTCTGTCAGCCACCCTCTCTCCTTTAGGTCTGTATATTAGGTAGTCTCTAAAGAATAGAAAGTCCGTTCTGTTCCATTTCAGTCTATTCCAGTTCAACCCATTAAACAGGAAATCCTGCCATTTGAGACAACACGGATGGACCTTGAGGGCACTATGCCAGGTGAAATAAGTCAGACAGAGAAAGACAAATACTGTATGATTTCCCTTATATGTGGAATTTAACAAGCAAACAATAATAACAAAACAACAAAAAAAAATCAAACTCATTCAAAAAAAGAGATCAGATTGTGGTTACCAGAGGTGGAGGGTGGGGAACGGGGTGTTAGGTGAAGGTGGCCAAAAGATACAAACTTCTAGTTATAAGATAAATAAGTACTGGGATGTCATGTGCCACATGGTGACTATAGCCAACACTGTTGTAGGATATATCTGAAAGATATATTAAGAGAGTAGAACCTGGGGCACCTGGGCGGGTTAATTGGTTAAGTGTCGGACTCTTGATTTTGGCTCAGGTCATGATCTCAGGATTGCGGGATTGAGCCTTGTGTTGGGCTCTGCACTGGGCGTGTAGCCTGCTTAAGATTCTCTCTCTCCTTCTGCTTCTGCCCTCCCTCCCTCTCTTTAAAAAAAAATTATATATATGTATGTATGTATACACATATAATAAAAAAAGAGTAGATCCTGAGAGTTCTCATCACAAGGAAAAAACATATTTTTTTTGGTATCTATGTGAGACGATAGATGTTAACTAAACTTATTGTAATCATTTTACAGCATATGTACATCAGGTCATTATGCTGCACTCCTTAAGTTTACACAGTGCTATCAATTATAACTCAATAAAACTGGAAAAAATTTTAAAAATTAAACAATTTAAAAAACAAAACCACAGACGTTACCCTGAGCCCAGGCCTGTGCTGGGGATTGAGGTGGATATAAAGGTTAGAAGCTCTAAGCCTTTTTGGAGGCGAGACAAGGATACAAGTAGCCAAGTTCTGTGAAACCCTCCGAGGACATTGCTTGGCATCCTGCCCCAGCCTGCTGTTGCTGCTGGGTTAGGGGTTGTTTTTCAGTTATTTGTTTATGTTTTCAAAATACCTGCTGGGTGTTGGGTGGGCATTGGGCAGGCCCGGGTAGCCCAAGAATGAGGAAGACAGAGCCAGAAGCTCACGGTCTTGCATAAATAACTACACAAGAAAATGCAGAAAATGGTAGTCTCTGAACTTCTGCTGATTCTATTTCCTTAAGAGCTCTTAAACTCTTTTCCTCCTCATTCCCACTCCCATTTCTTTTCTCTTGTGGATGACCACATAGACTTCCTCACTTACTTCCAGCCTCCAATCCAGCTCCCACATTCCCATCAGATGGATTTGTCTAGGGGCACCTGGGGGGCTCAGTCGGTTAAGCATCTGCCTTTGGCTGAGGTCATGATCCCAGGGTCCTGGGATCGAGTCCTGCATCGGGCTCCCTGCTCCCCCAGGAGCCTACCTCTCTCTCTGCCTCTCTCTCTCCGTCTTTCATGAATAAATGAATAAAGTCTTTTTAAAAAAGATGTATTTGCTTAGAATCTAGACATATACCTCCATATACCTCTAAATCTTCTAGTTTCTACACAAGGTCATCCATGGGATGGCCTCTGCCTCCCCTTTCTAGCCAGACCTCTTGCCCCCAACCCGCCTCACCATCTCTGTGGTGTTGGTACCATGTGCCTTCGGGTCTTTGTGCTTGGTATTCTCTCTTCCAGACGCTCTGTCCCAACTTGCTCTCCTAAAAGACTGCAAACCTCAACTTATGTACCAGATCATCTGGAAAAGCTTCCCTGGCCTCCTACACTTCATTCATTCATTCATTCAACAACTCTTCAGTGAGTGTCCGCTCTGTGCCAGGCATGGTGCCAGGAATATGAAATGAGTAAAACCAATATGGTACCTGACCTCATAGAGCTTCAGGGTGAGTGGTAGAGGGAGAGAGACACATGAGACAAGTTTACAAATAAATGCAGGATCACAAATTGTGTTAAATAGTATGAAGAGGATGAATGCAGGGTGTTCTCAGGGAGAATAGCCAGGGCTCCACTCCCACTGTGTGTGCAGCCACAGGGCATCAGTCCTAACCTGGTGCCAGGCCTCTCACTCTAAAGAGATGGTCTGACCAGAGATACAAGGAGAACCATTTGGCTCGGCCATGACCCTGTGTGTTGGGCTGGGTCCGTTGTCTCCGTTGTGACAATATAGTCCTTTACCGGATACCTTCTGGGAGGTTCTGCCCAGCTCACGGTGATCTTCCTGTGTTGCCCTCCTCATCCTTGGCGACGTACCCTTCCTTGTAGCTGCATCTGTACCATGTGACCAGCCCACCTTGGTCATGATTGGATGTATCAGAATGGATACCTGACCCAAATTTGGTAGTTAGATCCTTTCTCCTCAGATTCTGAGACCCAACAATTCTAGTAAAGGTTGGAATTTTCTCTAGAGTAGAATATACAGGAACTTGGGAGGAAAGGATGCCCATGTCCTTCTGCTTTGTAAACTGAGAAGCCAATTTGCTGAGGAGAACAGAAATGAGACACAGAGCAAGATCTTTCTTGAGGTCTGGTGCTGTTTGTGCCCTTGAGTTCTGGGAAACAATCCTATGTTCTTTTAAACAATTCCCCTTTGCTGCCTAAGCTTAGCTTATGTTAGATTCCATTTCTTGCAGCTTAAGAATTCTAGCTATACAGATCCCAAACAGCCAATCATCAGTGAGGACAAGATGAAGAAAAATCAGTCACCTCAGCAAAGACTTGGATGGAGCTACTCCATTCACATCAATCCATGGGGTCAGGTGTTCAAGACAGGCAGCTTCTTGGCTGACCTTGAAACGTTTCATGGGTAGTTCCGGCATCTTGGGTACCCCAAATCTACTCCAAAATGAAATCGTCCAGATAGCTGTTAACAAACGCGCTGGTAACTAGTCTGCCCCAGTTCTTTTTTTTTTTTTTTTAAAGATTTTATTTTATTTATTTGACAGAGAGAGACACAGTGAGAGAGGGAACACAAGCAGGGGGAGTGGGAGAGGGAGAAGCAGGCTTCCCGCCGAGCGGGGAGCCCGATGCGGGGCTCGATCCCAGGACCCCGGGGTCACAACCCGAGCCAAAGGCAGATGCTTAACGACTGAGCCACCCAGGCGCCCCTGGTCTGCTCAGTTCTAATGGCTGGTTGGCACCTGTGTATACATGTCCTGTGTTTACCTCGGTGGAGCCTTTGGCCTTTTGGGAGTAGTTGTTAACTCTGTAGAGCATATGGTCTGGTTCTAATGCCTGCAGGGATATTGATATTCTGTAGATGCATTATTTGCTAGGTCAGATTTGTTTTTTTCTGCCTCTTTCCTCTTGAGACACCAAAACTTTTTCCCATTCTGTATCACAAAAAGAATGTTTTTTTTTTTTTTTCCTGATTGGACTTTTAACAGATCTTTATGAGTAAAATTAGCTGACTTTGATTTCTGGGATTTACTCTCATCTTGGGTTAATTTTATCTAATCGGTGGCAAAATCAGTCTTCTAAAAATCACAGTTCCTTCCACAATCCTAGAAAAATAAATGAAGAAAGAGGCCCTACTTAAGTGGTCTTGTTATTTCTCTTGATTTGCACAGCCTTAGCCTCTCGCTTTTGTCCATACAAACCGTAACACAGAGGTCACAGAAATCCCTTGACTTATTTAAATGTGGTAATAACATCATTGATGCAAACATGGGGTTAACCCAAATATTTCATAGTTTGGAGATTTTCAACTAATAAGAGGAATCAAGGACTATATTTGGGGAGAGATTAAGGTCACTGGCCCTCATTTGAGTTGATTGGTCTCTTGAAATGAGATGCTAATTGTGAAATTGATAGGCAGATTTCCATTTGATTTTACCCCCAATAGTTTATGTTTATAATTAAAATAATAAAAATGGAAAACGTCCAGTTCAATCAGCATAATCTCCCATCTCTTCTCAAGCAACCTAACTGAAGTGAGAGGCATCTGTGCATGTAAGTCGCAAATTCCTTTTCCTTTGCCTCTGCTGGCTGGAGGGAAGGGGAGAAATGAATTGCTTATAGTCTAGATATGTTGATATCTCACAAACTGGAGAAGACCAACTACAATGTCAGAATAAAAAGAAAAACCAAAAAAGAATTAGGGCCACTTTTATATGAATAACAGAAGATCCCTGTTTGCAATTAAGGTTATTAGTTGATTCATTCATACAAGCAATATTTACCTGGGTACATACTCTGTGCCAGGCACTAGGGATACGGAGGTGGATATGAAGGTTGGATCCCAGGTCTCGTGGAGTCTACATTCTGGTCAGGAAGGTTTTTAAGCAGGGGAGTGGGGTGATTTGATGCTGTTTCTGCTGGCTGATCGCCCTGGCTGCCCTGTGAAAAATGCACGGGAGGGAACGCAAGTGGAAGCAAGAAGACTAGTTAGAAGATTCTTGCAGTGGTCCAGGTGGGAGATGACAGGGGTTTAGAACCGGTGATGACAGGGGCAAAGGCTAGAAGTGACGCATTTAGAATATGTTTTGGAAGTTGAGTGGAAAGGACTTGCTGATAGATAAGGTATGGGGGTTGAAGAACAGAGAGGAATAGACTTTTCCCCCTCAAATGTATGCTGGGGCCATATGGCAGGTGGGAAGACTGAGAGGGGAATCTAGGAGTTCCATTTTGGATATGATGGCTGTGAGATGCATCCAAATTGACTGACAGGTTGCTAGTTACCTGGGTTCCAGAGGTCTTGCTCCAGTGAAGAGGGAGGCGGAGTCTTCCAGGCTATGGGGAGTGCTAGAAAATGATTTGCATGACAATTTAGAATAGGAAAACCATCTTGGCCAGCTGGTACATTGGGCAGCACCTGAAGAAAGGAATCCAATAAAGAATGAAGGGTGAATGAGCCAGAGATAGAAGGGAGCTGGGGAGGTGGGAAGGGAGACAGAGATATTTTGCATTATAAAAGGAGGGGTTTAGGGAAGAGTAGACTCCATTGAAGCCAAAGTGAAGAGTATGACAAAATGCATGTGTGTCCTTGCCCTGCTTCTGTAGTGGGAAGAGTCCTGATTTACGGGTCAGACAGATCTGGGTTCTAATCCAGATGCTATCACCTACAGGCTGTGTGTTCAGGCCAGTTACTGGACCTCTCTGCACACCTACTTTGAAAAATTTCTGTCTCCCCAAAACATTGAAGTCATTAGGTAAAAACTAATTTGTTCTTGTGCTGAGCAAAGATATATCAAGCTGCAGCTCGAAATGTCAGGTCAACTTGAGACAGTGTGGCCACATGAATTGAAATAATTGCAGCCAAAAGCAAAGGCAGTTTTCTTTAGGCATAGGTTTTATCTTGCATGAATGGGTCATTTAAGCTGTGATTTTTAAAACCTTGAGACAGGCTTTTGTACCCTTTAGGCTGTTGTCTGAGATGCCAGCAGAGGGACCAAGAGGCCATTTTCCAAGAGTATCCCAGGTGATAAGCTCAGGAATGTCCAATAACCTTGACTACTTCTGTGATTGAGAGGATATCAAAGGAAATGGAGGTACACTCCCAAGAATTAAAAAACCTTCATAGCAAAAGCAACAAAAGCAAAAATAAACAAGTGGGACTATATTAAACTAAAAAGCTTCTGCACACCAAAGGAAACCATCAGCAAAATGAAAGGGCGACCTACACAATGGGAGAAAATATTTGCAAATCCTATATCTGGTAAGGGGTTAATATAAAAAAATATAAAGAACTCACATAACTCAAAAGCAAAAAAACTAAATCTGATTAAAAAAATAAGCAGAGGAACAGGATAGACATTTTTCCTAAGAAGACATACAAATGGCCAATGGGTACATGAAAAGGTGCTCAACGTCACTAATCATCAGGGAAATGCAAATCAAAACCACAATGGGATATCACCTCCCACATGTCAGAATGGCTATCACCAAAAAGACAGGAGATAACAAGTGTTGGTGAGGGTGTAGAGAAAAGGGAACCCTCGTGAATGTAGGAGGAGGAATGTAGGTAGGAATGTAAATGGGTGCAGCCATTGTGGAAAACAGTAAGGAGGTTCCTCAAAGAAATTAAAAATAGAACTACTATATGATCCAACAATCCCACTTCTGGGTGTATATCCAAAGGAAATGAAAATAGAATCTCAAAGAGATATCTGCACTCCCATACTGACTGCACTTTTTTCACAACAGCCAAGATATGGAAACAACCCAAGTGTCCATCAACAAATGAATGGATAAAGAAGATGTGGTATATATACACAATGAAATATTATTCAGCCATGAGAAAGAAGGAAATCTTGCCATTAATGACAACACTGAGGGAACTTGAGGGCCTTATACTAAGTGAAAATAAGCCAGACAGAGAAAGACAAATACTGCATGGTGTCATTTACGTGTGGAATCTAAAAAAAAAAAAGGTCAAACTCACAGAAACGAGAGTAGAAAAGTGGTTGCCAGGGGTTGGAGGGTAGGGGGAAATTAGTAAAACAGTACAAACTTCCAGCTATAAGATGAATAAAGTCTGAGGATCTAATGTAATACAGGGCGACTAGAGTCGATAACACAGTATTGCATAATTGAAATTTGCGAAGAGAGCAGAACTTAAATGTTCTCACTAAAAAAAAAAGATAAATCTGTGAAGTGATGGATGTGTTAATTAACTAGATGGGGGGATTTCTTTCACAATGCATATGTGTATCAAGTTACCCTGATGTACACTTAAATATTTTGTAATTTTATGTCAATTAAACCTTAATAAAGCAGAAATAGAAAAAAAAGGCCTTCATATTTTAGGAAGAGGTATGCAGTGCTTCCCCTGTCTACATTCTAGGAGTGCCTTCAGCAAAGAGTATTGATGTATCCTTCATCTCTATCAATTTTTACATCCCATTAGGAATAAGAAGAGACTTTCCATTGTGAAAATGCTCTGGGTTTCTGTCTGTGTGATAGATATCACGGCATCTCATCTTAATTCTGAATCTAGTTGTTTGGTTCACATGATGCCAATTAATTCTTCATAATTTTTCACCACTGGGTTTTCTGGTTTGATGGTTTGTGCCTGGACACTGGCCATGAGGAGTTAGCCATGTTTCCCTAAATGTATATTACAAACCAGTACGTCTCAAACTTAACTGTGCACACAAACCACCTGGGCATCTTGTGAAAATGCAGACTGGTTCAGCAGGCCTAGGTGGGGTCTGAGGTTTTGCATTTCTGACTAGCTCCCAGGTGATGCCTGATCTTGCTGGTGTGGGGATCACACTCACACCTGAGTAGCGAAGTTGTAGCATTGTGATCTGTTAGCGGAACCCAAGTCACTGGAGAAAAAAAAAGGCGGGGGAGGAGAGGTTTATGGACAAATAGGTTTGGGGAAAATTGTATATTTTATCTCCTCTTGTAGATTTAAAATGCACCTTATTCACATCTTCTTAAAGTCTCTGAGAAGCCCTGCAGTTAAAAAGAAACTATTTGTTTTACTCAATGTCAAACTCATTTGATCATGAAACCCCTTTTCAAGGAAAACCATCAGCATTCAGTAGAATTAGTGTTCTTCGTATCAGATTTTGGAGAACAATTTGAGGCATCAAAGATAATCATGTTGATTGCAAACAGTCACTAGGCACTCCCCTGGGAAAATGCCACAGTGTGGGATAATTAAGAACAGGGACTCTAAAGTTGAGTCAAAGCCTGCAGTTGAATCTTGGCTCTTTGCTTAGAGCTGTGTGACTGTGGATCAGTTCGTCAACTGCTCTGAGCCTCACTTTCCTAATGTATAAGATCCTGAAAATGGAAGCTGATATCCTAGTCGCCTGGGTTGGCAAATAGATAATGTTGAGCATCTTGGCTAGAGTGAGAAGCGCTCAGGCCAGAGGAAACCCAGGAGAACAGTAATATAGGAACGAGAGTCTGAGCCCCAAGGGCCTCTGGAGACTGATGCTGAACCCCCCCGTTTTTGGGTGGGGAACCGGGTCACAGAGTAGTGGCAGGAGGTCACCCAGGGTCAGCAGCAGACAGCAGACCAGGACCTAGAACTGTGGCCTGAGCCCACTGCACCCTCCAGCCCACTGTGCCAGCATACCACCAAGTCAGCCGAGGACTGGGCAGCCCCCTTTGTTCCAACGTAGTGCTTGCCGCTGTGGCACAGAGAGGGGAAAAGAAATAAAGATTCTGCAAGTTGGCACCTTTCCCATTGAGGGTCCCGGTGAGGGCCCTCCACGGCTGCTGGGTTAGAGTCCTCAGTTTACCAGGGCGCTCGTGGAAGTGGGCGTGACCTTCCCAGAAAGGCGGTGCCAAGGAGGGGGGGGGTGGGGGTGGTGGTGGGGATGTCTGTAGGACATGGTGCTGCCTGAGAGGACCGTGGAGAGTCCGGGCCAATTTTGTAGAGACCAGGGAATCCCCCGGCCCACCGGCCCACCAGCCCACCCCGTGGCTGTGGGTCCCGGGGCATGTGGCTTACTCCCTCTGTGCACAGACCGTAAACAAACACCCTGTTTTGCAGTTCCTAAAGGCCTGTCCATCTGATTCCTACTGTGAATCTCAAAACATGCTCTGGGAGGTGTTAGCGTTCCTAATCGGGGGTCCCTCAATCAGGAAGTAGCAGACCACATGCCCGAGTTGCTGCCAGCCATGAGGCGGGGGGAACTCAATACCCAGGGCCTCCTGCACCGCTGTCTTCAGCCCCAGCCCTTGTCTTCACAAAGCCCTCTCTAAGCAACCCAGGTGGATGCATCTGGCCTGACGGCTGAGTGCTGTTACCTAACCGGTTTCCTGAAAACCCTTTCTTCCTTACCTCTCTTGCTTCAGGTGTGGAGGCTGCACGGAGCCCCAGGAGCGTGGGTGAGCTGCTAGAGTGGGTGGACAAAAGGACAGACTGATGTGGGAAACAAAGGCAAAAGAAAAAAATTAAATGTCCTTACTGCCTACAGCCCACTGACATGTCCTTGGAACAGGCTGAGTGACCTTCCTCTAGAAACTCAGTTGCCTCGATGTTAATACTTTGCTAAGGGCAAAAGGCAATCTTCGCTGGAGCCCCCAGGATCCTGTAAGTCTACTTTAACATATGACAATTCCTTTGGAAACTTCCTTTATCTCTACCCCCCAAGATACATGTTGGCAATCATCCCCTCAGCATATGACCTGCTGATACACATCTGAAGGGTCTCATGACTCAGGTTTTATTGGACGGTAATAAATGACGTTTTCCCAACAATAGCTAGCCCCCTCAAGGTCCTGGAAACCTTGCTTCCAAATTCCTTAGAGACTTAACGTTAGCCCTAACCCCCTCCCAACTTGAAAGTATATAATCAGTCACTCCTCATGCCCACAGGTCCTGTCCCTGTGCTTTACTAAAATCACCTTTTTGCACCAAAGACATTTCAAGAATTCTTTCTTGGCCATTGGCTTCGAACCCTAACATGTTTCCTACCTCACAGACCATCCAGGACAAAACCTTACCAACACCCTAATCACATAATGCTAACATGGGAGAGGAGCTTACAAAGTTCGTTCACATCCATTTTCTTATTTCTTCCCTCTGCTAGCCTCATGAGTGGACAGCGCAGGGTTTGCAATTCCCCTTTTTACAGATGAAGGAACTCAGGCTTAGAGCTGGCACGATGGGTCAAGACCGCAGGGGAACCAGGACAGAACCAAGGCTCTGGGCTGGTCCAAGCTACCCCAGGAACCGGACCAGAGGCCACCACTTGCTTGACTGAGCTCCTCGGCTGCTGCCACATCCAGAAAAATCTAGGTCTCCTATAGAGCTGTGAGTGCCAGTCTTTCCCGAACTGCCCCCTTGCCCTGTGCCAAAGGAGAGAAAGTGTGGGTTTGTAGGAAGCCTCTTTGCAATAGCCCAAGACTCAGCCCGGCCCACAGTCAGCCCGAATGTGTGCACGGGTAGGGGTGGGCAGACCAGGGCAGAAAGAACCCCGGGCTGCATGCCCAGGCCCTGAGATTTCCCAGGAGGGAAGCCGGCGTCCAGGCAGAAAGCCAGGAGTGTCCCTCTTCGCTCCAGAAAATGGGTCCTGGAAGAGCCGTCCATCCCTCGTCCCCACTGCTGATGGTTAGCTCAGGAGAGACGAGAAGGGGCCAGGCTGTGTCCCCCAAGGGCTCCCACCGAATCCGTGAGGAAGCCACGTATTTGTCTTATTTCCTGTGCACCATTTTGACTTATTTTCCCGGTCCAAAGAAAGAGCTGCTGCGTAAACTAAGGCTCCGTGCTAGGGGGCCTGTTGGCTCCTTGGAGTCTGTAATTGGGGCATTGAAAGGATACAAAAAAAAAAAAAAAAAAAAAAAAAAAGCCCACAGAGGAGTGGATGATCTTTTATACTTAAAGTTCCCCCCTCTATAAAAGCGACATATTACAAACCTCTTTCTCCTCTCGAACATTTCTTGCTAAGTGCATTCTGATGCCACATTGAAACGCAAAATAGCTGGAATCAAGCAGGCACCGAAGGCTATTTATATGCTAATCTCTATTTCCCAAGCTGAAGCAGGAACCTGCAACTGGGTGCTGGCTTCTAATGATGGCTCGGCTTTAACCTCTCTGGAAGAAAGAAAAGTATTTTCCTTAAGAAAACAACTCAGTTTCTTTAAGATGAAATGTAATTATCTATTATCAGATGTCCCTTAAAATGCAAGGACTATTAAAGCTGCTAAAAATATTGAAGCCCTAATTTCACCATAATAGCATTTTAATTTCAGCAAATCACGGCTCTATTGTTACAGGACATTTTGCGGTAGGAATGTGGTAAGAGGTCCATCTTAGCTTTCTTCTTAACATTTTCCTTTCTTTGAGAAGTACAATTAAATCATTGCAATCATCTAACCTTGCTCGACACAAAATTTTACTTATCAAGCGCGAAAACAATGGTCATTAGCATTTAAAAGAATTTGTTTTAAAAGTAGCTAAAGTTTAATTGCTTTAAATATTCTTGTTGGAATGTGCAGCCGCTGTTGGTTCAACGTTCATATTAAAGAGAGACGGTGTTTAATTGATCGCTGAATCTCATTGAAAAATATTTACTTTCTTTCCGGGCAAAGTACGAAAGACGTTTTGACGGACCCTGGAGGAGGGATGGTTTTGGGGAAAATGACGGAGCGTGGGGGTAGCTGGCAGAGTGACCGACCAGCTGGGTGCTCACCTGTGCATTGCATGCATTCTTGGGAACTCTTCCTCTGTAAGTTTCTAAAGTGAACCCCCCCTCCCTTCCCCGCCCAGTCTTGCTCTTAATAGACCGCAACAGAAAGCATCTCTCCTCCACGGCAAGATCCTTGAACCTGTATTCTTGTTTTTCAGAGACACTGTGGGTGATGAAGACATTAAAGAGGGGGAACTTGATGCTTGAGAACCAACCTGTCCCCTCTGAGGCTTTTCACACTGGAGACCAGAGCAGGGCTGGGGTGCGGCGGGGGTGGGGGGCACTCTGTGCGGTGTCTTCTGCCCACACCTGTTGGTGAGAGCAAACTCTTTCACAAATCCGGATCAATCCCCATCTCCCTCCTCTCTTATTTAAGACATTTTGGGCCATCTTAGTGGAGCTGTAACCACTGAGTTTCACCAGTTTTGCAGAATTTCTGAGTTCCTGGGAGAGGCTCTGACAGGCAGGAAGAGCCATGAGGAACAGGAGAAGAATCAGCTCAATAGGCTACTGACTGAGGTTGGCAAAAGGTTGGCAAAAAAGGACCCTCGGAATCAGTGTTTATTGAGCACGTTCTGTGTGCCTGGCACTGAGGGCCGAGGTCTTCGTTTGCATCCGTTCCCTTAATCTTCACAATAACCTTCTGATGGACACTATTATCCCCATTTTCTATGTGTGGCCACTGAGGCTCGAGGAAGTTAATTTGTGCCAGCAGCCAGTGGGAAGCAGAACCCCACATCCATCTGGGATTCATCTGCCACAACTTCCATGCTAACTTCCTATTAGTTTCTGTCCTCAGTCATGACCTTAACTCAGGACACCCCGCTGGGACCCAGGTCACACTAAAGGCTAGTTCCCCTGACTCCATTCTACTTCCTTTCTGTCCCCTTGGCCTCGGGACCCTCCTCTGGGCCCATGTACACATGGAATTTGAAAAGTCTCCATTCTTTTCCCCTTTGGGTCTCAGTTTGCTACCTGGAAAATGAGGACCTTGGCTGACCCAGTCTGCAAGAGCGCGGCTAGATCCAAGTTTTTATGGACTCAGTTCTGGCCGGCAAAGGTACTGAGTGCCTAATCTGGGCCAGGCCTGGGGTGTGCAGAAAAGGGTAACATGGGGTCCCTGCCTTCTGGATGAATGCTCTCAACAGCTAGCTCAGTGCAGCTGACCAGCTGCCTCCTAATGTCACAGGGCTGGCCAATGGCAACTGTGCCCAGCAGAGCACAGGTTGGGTCCCAGGGCACTCTGAGATTTTGCTTAGTGTTCCCCTTTATTTGCTGGACCAATTCCTGCTTCTCTTTCAACATCCAGCTCAAGCATTACCTCTTCTAGGGAGACTCTTCAGCCCCTATTCAAACCCGGATTCCCGTGGGTCTTCCAGAATTTCTGTCACGCAGCATCTGCTCTTGCAATAGAAACATAAGCACGTAGCTCAGGTTAAATGCCTGGTTCCACCACGTGCCAGTGGATGCTCCCAGGTAAGTCCCTTAACCTCACGGAGCCTGCTTCCTTATCCCTACAGTGGCGTCATAATAGTGTCCATCTCCCCCTTTGGTTGTGTAAGTGCCAAGTGAGACACTGTCCTAGAACAGTGTCTGACGCATGCGAGCGCTTAATGAGCATTACTTACTGTTAATGTAATAATGTAATAAAGGTACTGAGTCATGGGTATGTGCTACAGCCAGGCCATGTGCTCTGCCAGGTCGGGCATCACAAGACTGTTACTTTCCTATCTCTGTGGCTCACACAGAGACTGCCGCCCATGGGCAAATGTTGCGGAAACAGGCAAGAACAGGTGCTCAAATCCATGTCATGGCACTTACCAGCTGTGTGACCTTGGGTAAGTTCCATGACTTCTCTGGCCTTCAGTTTCTTCACTTTTATTTTTTAAGATTTTATTTATTTATTTGCCAGAGAGCACGAGCAGGGGGAGCGGCAAGCAGAGGGAGAAGTAGTCTCCCCGCTGAGCAGGGAGCCCGATGTGGGACTTGATCCCAGAGCTGAAGGCAGATGCTTAACCCACTGAGCCACCCAGGTGTCCCAGTTTCTTCACTTTTAAGTGGAGATACTTACCGTGCCCTCTTTGAGGATGAAGTGAGGCCACGTTAGTGAAGTTCAGTCCTTGCTCAGTGCAGTTGTGAGAGCCCAACCCATGGTACCCATTGGGTGAACAGGTTCTCATTAATCACTGACATCCGTGTTCCCCTTTCGCATTCTTACCTCATTTAATCACAACAGTTCTGGGAGGGGCCTCTGTTATCAGCTCTGCTTCATCAAGATCCTACAGCTGGTAAGAGTCAGGTCCCCTGACCTCACATCCCCTCACCCCCCATTAGCCGCCCCCTGACACCCCACAGCATGGAGTCAGACGGACAAGGGGATGATTCTCAAACAGGCCAAATCATCCCCATTAAAGTTAGATGGCGTTTGGACTCGTCAGGAATTCTAGCTAAATTGGTTTCATAATGGCTGGTCCTGAAATGATACCTCCAACGAGAAACTGCACTTGGCTTTTTATACTCTTTGGAGGCTGTTATAAATATGATTATATTTGAAATAGCAGACTTCAAGTTGAAGTCTCCTTTGTCCACTCTGGAATTCCGATTTATTTCTAAGAGACCAGTGCAATTTTCTTATCTTTGTTACAAATTACTACAGTCTGGGTTAATCTCATGCAGCAATAAAGCTGTTTGCCCAGGAAGCTGCCTGCGGTGTCAGAGCTGATGAATGGCTCAGTCCAGAACATTGAAAAAACTTGGTTCTCCTGCAGCAAACGCCACCAATGTGCTTGGCCGCTCAGATGTCAGTGGTCAGACACTCTCTCACCTGGTCAGGGCATCGGACCCTTTGAACCTAAGAGGTCTGAGGTGTGCCAGGCTGCCCCTCTCCTCCATAAAGATGGCATTCCTGTATGAAGCTTTCTGAATGTGGCTGTGGATCAGGTGACTATTAGAAGCCAAAACAGGGAGTGGGTACAGGCAGGGTGGCCTCCAGGGACAAGGGAGTGAGTGGGCTGGTCTCAGAAGCAGAGAAGAGTAGGGTATAGGGGAAGGAGCAGAGGGCGTGTGTTTCATTCAATAATTGCTATAGTTTTAAAAACCTAACACACACCATTGATTAGAAAATGCACTATTGACTTAATAAGAACCCTCTTTGGAGGCATGAGGGAGTAAATAAAACCACTTTCAATGTGTGTATTGATTTTAAGACCCAGTGTGGAAGGCCTTCTAGAGGGATTGAGATCTGAAGGACAGTAAGAGATGGTTGCTGTTTGTGTGCATGTGTGGGTGTGTGCATGTATGTACGCATGCACACATGAACGTATTTATGTGCGTGTGTGTGGTATTTCTGAGCAGCGGGGGGCATTTGGGAGAAAGCATTCAGGCAGAGAGAGTAGAAGCCCGAAGCCCTTGAGACAAGGGGTTTGCTGAAGAGGCTGAAAGAAGGTCAGTGTGACTTTGGGGGAGGAGGTTGGGGGAAGGTGAAGCTGGGAATCAGCTGGGACATCTCGTGAATCTAGGTGAGCTGGAGGGTTTAGATGTTCCTCTGAGGATCACGGAAAGGCACTGAAGAGGTTAGGATTGATATATTCTGTACGTGGGGCCCACGGGAGGCAAAGCAAGTGCAACCTGGAAGACAGCTGGGTCATGGGGAGGCTGGTGCTGGAGAGGACACACACACCAGGGGATGTCCCCACTCGGGGACAGGCCCTGGCTTAGTGGGCATCAGGAAGTGCCTCAGTAAGAGCACTGAAATTATGACTTTAGAATTTAGGAGATAGCAGGCTTGTCTCAAGTCTGTGCATCAGAATTAGCCTCTTCTTCTTCTCCTCTTTTTTTAAGATTTTATTTATTTATTTGACAGCGAGGGAGAGAACAAAGCAAGGGGAGCAGGAGAGGGAGAAGCAGGCTCCCCACTGAGCAGGGAGCCTGACGCGGGGCTCGATCCCAGGACCCTGAGATCACGACCTGAGCCGAAGGCAGATGCTTAATGATTGAGCCACCCAGGCGCCCCTAGAATTAACCTCTTCTGAGTGCTTATCCCTCTAGGCTGTGGGTTTCTGTTCCTTTCTTTCCTGCCACTGCTGAGTAGTACAAATGTCGCAGGGGGTCTCACCCAATCCCCTCTGGTCCTCAGTCCCCTCTGGTCACGGTGGATTAGCTTCCTGTTCAAGCCTGCTCAGTGTGGAGAAGGTGGGGCGCCCCTCAGCCCTTCTGCCACACTTGGTCATAGGGGTCTTTTCAAGCAGGTCCGAAGGCCACAGTTCTCAATGTTCAGTTACTTCACCTCTTCCCACTCTATCACACCTTCTCGTCACAACAACTCCCCAGCCTGGGGACCCTGTACCCATTGGTCTGTGTCCCACTTGGAAACCTCTGAGGAACCTATCTGTTCGTTCTCTTCTTCCTTCCCCTGATGGCCTAGCCACTTCGGTTCCTTATATTCTAAGCATTCTCCTCTGCCCTTTCTTAGTCTGAGAGAATTCAGTGGATAAAGGCAGGAGTAGGTGGTCTTTCCCTACCTGGGAATTTCAGCTTTTGTCCCTTTAACACCAAAACCCTTCAGGTAAGGGAACACAACACCCTAGCACTCCTCGCAACCCACCCTTTCTTTTAAACTTAAGAAACTGTTAGAGTCGTGGTTTAGCTGATAGAGTCCTTTGCTATAGAATGGGCTGAGCAAGCAAGAGACAGACCTGTCAATTTTCCACCCATCTACTCATCCATCCATCTGTCTGCTGCTTTTGAGCAGGAGTAAAAAGTTTCTAAGGATGCCATTTCTTTGACAACTGAGGATGGGCTACTGCAGCCTGTTTCTCCACTAGACTCTGTCTATTGTCCACGATGTCCAAGACCAATGCAGTATAATGTTAAAAGCCTGGGTTCTGGAGTCAGACTCCCTGGGTTCATGTCCTGGTTCCATCACTTGCCAGTTATGTGACTTTGGTCATGCCATCCAGATTTTTGTTATGGTGCTTACCTCATCTGTAGAATGAGTCTAACAGTAGCACCTACCTCAAAGGTTTGTTGTAAGGATCAAATGAATTAATATGTGTAAGACTTTAGAGCGGTACCTGGTACTTAAGGAGTGCTCCATAAATGTTAGATAGTGTGAGTACTGTTGGATCAGGGGTGGACATCTGACACTAGCTGGTTCAATCTGATTCTCTCTCCTCTTTTTGAAGTTTGGAATCAAGACTGGAGCGAGTCTGGGTCACTCAAAACTGATG
The DNA here is from genome assembly GCF_011800145.1 of Mirounga leonina. Lineage (NCBI taxonomy): Eukaryota > Metazoa > Chordata > Mammalia > Carnivora > Phocidae > Mirounga > Mirounga leonina. Next base: position 64,600,380 of record NW_023270447.1, read on the forward strand.
TCTTGAACTGAGACGAAGTAAGGCTGTCCTGAGTGAGGAGAAGCTGTTTTACCAAGAAGAAAAGAAGAAATGGATATCTGGAAAGGAGATAAGAGGTTGGTGCATCTGAGAAAGGAGGGAAAATGAGAGGAAGACAGAGGTGAGGAGGAAGAAGAGGAAGAGGAGGAAGGTGAGGAGGAAGGGCAGAGGGAAGAGGAGAGAGGTTTAAAGATGCTTAAGTGCTTGGATCCCTAGTCCCAGACTTGCTTGTGATGATCAGTGTTCTCCCTGTGTCCAGGTCAATCCCCATTTGCTCGATTGCTTTTTGTTCCTGTTACTTTGGAGTGGGTGTCTGAATGGGAATGAGAGAAACAAAGGCAAAGACAAGCAAATCACATCCCTGCCCTCAAGGAATTTGCCATTGCTATAGACTGTTTGTGTCCCCCCAAATTCATATGTTGGGACCTGATCCCCAGTGTGATGGTATTAGGAGGTGGGCTCTTTGGGAAGGGATTAGATCCTGAGGTGCAGCCCTCATGCATGAGGTTAGTGCCCTTATGAAAGAGGCCCCAGAGAGCTTCCTTTACCTTTCCTCCAGTCCTCCATGTGAAGACACAGACAGAAGGATGGTCATCTAAGAATGTGCTGGTGCTTTGATCTTGGCTTTTCCCAGCCTTCAGATCCATGAGAAAGTTTGTTGCCTCAACCACGCAATATGTGGTATTTTTGTTACAGCAGCCCGAATGGACTAGGTGAGAACAGGAGATAGGACGTGGTTGTAGCGAACTAGAAAATGAGTATGGATGGGGCTGTCAGAGAGGACGAAGAAGGGATGTGCTAGCACTGAGGAGAAAGTGAGTGAGATGGTGGAGGGCTTCATGGAGAAGGTGACTGTGGCATTAGGTCTTGGGGAACGGATTTCCCAAAACTTCCCTTGTGGAGCTCAGCTATGGCTACTGCTTCCAGCCATCATCACCCACTGGGGCTATGGGCAGAAGACGCAGCTAGACCATGAGAAAACGACTCTCATAGTGAAGTTCCCTTCCCAGTGTGTCAGGGCTTCCGGACAGGATGGGCTTATTTATTAGCATCCTTTGATCTCAAGGAGTGTTAGAAGGCAGCTCTAAGAGAGAAGATTTATAATTTAAGCACCCCCTTTCCCCACGCCAGCCATGTTGGATATTAGCCTCACCAAAAAGGCTGAGGGAGCCAGCAGGAAGCTCCATGAGGCAGGCTCCTGGAATCAGATCAGCTGCCCCGTGGGGTCTGGATCTACAGCCCATGAACCAAGTGGGACTAGTTGCTGTTCCCCACACCCACTCTGGGTGAAATTCCTCCCTGCCTGTGCTCTTCCTCCCTCCCTGTGTGCCCCCACCCACAGCCACCCATGGGAATCCTACTCATTCCTCAATGCCCAACTCCTTTTGTGCCTTTTCCATAATGTTCTCTTCACTCCCCAACTTCCCAGATGAGGTATGGCTCTCCCCTACGCTCCCTCAGTTTGTTCCTCTGATGCAGCATCATCAGAACGTATTCTGAGCTTAGGTGTAACACTACACAGTTGTTTTCTTCTTTGTTTAACTCCCACCAGAGTGGGACCCCTTCAAGGACAAGACGTATGGTTTATTCATTCTTGCATCTCCAGAACCTCCATAAATGTTTATTGACTGCATAATCAGACTTTTTAGTGCTTTAAAGTTATTGATAAACTACAACCAGAAACATGTGGTGCTAATCATATGCCAGGAATAGGACTGAGATCAATCATTTCGTGTCATCCTGATGCCAACCCTGTAGGTAGGTGGCACCATCATCACCACTTTGCAGATGAGAAGAACAGATGGGACTGGAAAAAATTAAGTAAGGGCAGGGTATACAGCTAGTGAAATGGCAGAATAAATTTTCAGCCCCAGACTATTTGCAGCCGAAGCTCTTAAGTCTTAAAAATGACAAGATGCTGCCACCCTTTTGTAGGACACCCCCTTCCCCAAAGCTAATTAAAACAACAAAGAGGCATCATTTTTATTAACCTGTTAAGTGAGGATAAAAAAGGTAACATCAGTGTGGACAATGTTGCAGTGCAAGTCTCCCATGCTTGTGACATTAATGCTGTGTCCAAACATGGGTCAGTCCCTTTCACCCACTTATTGCATTTATATGGAAAAGTTATCTTAAGAGGTGCTTGGGTGGCTCAGTCGGTTGAGCATCCAATTCTTGATCTCAGCCCAAATCTTGATCTCAGGGTCGTGAGTTCAAGGCCCATGTTGGGCTCCATGCTAGGCGTGGAACCTACTTTAAAAAAAATTAGAAAAAAAAAAAAAAGAAAAGAAAAGTTATCTTAAAGAAATAATCCCAAAGACTGGGGAAGAAAACAATACAAAGATGTCCATTGCATCATTGCTAAGGATAGTGATGTGCTCATCAGTAGAATAGCCAAATGAATAATGGTACCACTCCATGGAGTACTAGGCAGTCATTAAAAGGACAGTTGTGAAGATTGTATAAGATACCAAAAATGTTTAGGGTGTAGCATGAGGCCGCCAAACATTGGGTACACAGTTGCGAGAGTACCGCGGTTACCAAGAGGTGAAACTTAGAGCTGAGAAGAGAGGAAACCTATCAAGAATGCTAATAGTGCTTGTGTCAGGGTGAATGAGTTATGGCTTATTTTTATTTCTTTTGTTTCTTCTATTTTTCACTTCTTCTGTAACATATATTACTTTTCATGATGAAAATGATGTTTTTTTTTAAAGTTGATGAATAATTCCATAGCTGAGCTTTATTAGCAGCCCAAAGGTGACCTTGTCTGAGGAAGACCTTCTCCAGGCCTTGGATGGAGGCAGAGAGGGCCGGGTAACATGTGGCAGGTGCCCTGGGGGTGGGGTGGGGTGGTAGACACTTGTGTGTGTGTCCTGTTGTGCTGGAACACCGCCAGTGAGGGACTGACCCCAGGGCCCTGGAGGTGCTCCACACCAGGAGGGTTGCCTAGCTTTCTGGGTGAGGCAAGCACCCCAGACATCCCTTTTCTCTCAGAGACGTACCTGCTTGGACACCCTGCTGTGCCTCCCCATTGGCTCTAGCCCAGAGCTGAGTAGCAAGTTCAGAAGCTCAGGGAGGAAAAAGCTGGATGCAGCATCTGTATTTTTAATTAAAAGAAAAAACCAACAACAAAAATGAAAGCCGAGAGTTTAAGGATGTGATTGATGGTTTGCAGCAGTTTTATTATCTGCCCAGTTCATTGAAGAGTGCCCTATGGTTTCTGACCAGCTACGAGGCAGTTTGGGCCATGTTGTTTCTGATTTCCGGCCGCTCTTAGTTCTTCCTCAGCTTGCAGGCTCTTTTACAAGTTAAGAACAGGGTGAAGGAAGTGGGTTTATGAAAACTCTCTTCTTGGATTCCCATGTGGTGTAGGCTCTTAAGCCCTCCTCAGGGGGTGGGGGCTGTGCACCCCTCTGAGAGAAGGTGACACGATAGGGAAGAAGGCAAAGCCAGGTTTAAGCTCTGTTGTAGCTGCTTACTAATCGTGGCTCAATTATTTGGGCAAATTCCTTCATTGTTCTGAGCCTCATTTTCCTTATCTGTAAAATGGATGTTGTGGGTGGTACTTGCCTCAGAGGGTTGTGACGAGGTAAACTGAGTTGAGGTATATGGAGCAGTGCAGCCCTGGCCCATTCTTCATGGATGAGAAGTGCCAGCCCTTATTATGGTTATTACTACTATTTAACGACCATCCCTTCCTTGGTTCCCCTGCTGAGATACGTGGGCTTTTTCTTTTCTTTTTTTAAGATTTTATTTATTTATTTGTTTGAGAGAGAGAGAGTGCATGTGCAAGCGAGCATGCTGGAGGTGGGGGGAGGAGTAGGGGGCAGTGAGAGAGAGAAGCAGACTCTGTGCTGAGTGCAGAGTGCTCGATCCCAGGACTCTGAGATCATGACGTGAGCTGAAACCAAGAGTCAGATGCTTACCTGACTGAGCCACCCAGGGGCCCTAGATATGTGGGCTTTTTCAAACAGAACTTTACTGTGGGAGAAAGAAAATGTGGTGGTAGCAGGAGATAGAGAATAACCCAAAGACTTCCTATGCCCTCAAATGTTTCTGAGCCTCAGACTCTGTCCCTGCAGGATTTCTATTTCCCAAATATCACCAGGTCTTCCTGGGACTTTGGTCTGGTTGATATCCTCCTGGCCTGTCTCTGTGTTAAAGACAGCTTCTTGGTTCCCACCAAGAACGGTGGATCTCTTGAGTGTTTCCTCCTTCCTGCCAAACTCAAGACCAGAGCATGTCCTACACAAGATACTGTGCTAAGGCCTATACATACAATTTCTAATTTAATTCTCACAGCCTTTGAGATAGTATTATTATCACCCATTTTAGAGCCAAGGAAATGGAGGCTCAGAAAGGATAAATCAACTGCCCAAGTTCACCCTCTGAGTAAGAGGCAGAGCAAGGATTCTAACCTAGGCCTCTCTGATCATGAGCTCCTAACCACTGCAGCTATAGATGGTGACATTAGTACATATTGTCTAGGAGGTTGTGCTGGGGATTATTAATGAAGATGAAAAGTGCATTGTAACCTCTAACGTTCTAGGCAAATACAATGGCATAATAACATATAACAATGTATATAGGAAAAAGTACAGCACTGTGGTTATAGGCTTGTGTTCAAATTCTAGGCCATTCCTTATTGACCTTTTATCACTTAAGTGACCTTGGGCGTATTATTGAGTGTTTTCAAGCCTCAGTTTCTTTCTCTGTAAAACAGGGGAACCAGTATGGGGTTGTGATGGCAAATGGGGTAGTATGAGTGTAGCCCTTAAAACAATGTCTGGCACATAATCGACAATAAATAAATAAAACTCTATAATGTGAACTCCACAATGGAGAGAGTACTGTTTGTTCATTCTTGTGTACCTAGCACCTAGACCAGTACCTGGCCCACCTGTGCACTCAGTGAATCTCTGGTGAGTGAATGAATGGTGGTAGTCCTAGTTGGTCCTAGCCACAATGTCTCTGGTATGTCGTTTTCTCTCCAGGAACACTCAGCTGGGTTGGATCTTTATGAGGGGCCAGGGCTGGCTCTGTAACTTTGACAAGCAATTTGATGGATGGACCAGGGCCGCCCGTAGACACGGTGGCCTGAATGGCCGGATCCAAGGGTAGTACTTAGGAACAGTCACATGGACACCCCAAGGGCTGCCTCTACCTGAGAGTTCATCCTTTCCCTGTGAGCTAAATCCACCTAGGAAGTTCTTTCTGGTCTAATTGGAGTTGCTTGTCAAAATTTATTATCTAAAGTCAAAAGGAGGACCCTTATCAAATTAGGATTACATGGGGCCGGAGAGACCACCAGGGCTTGGGCCTCCTACCCCAGCCCTCCCTAAGAGAAGGCCACGAGTCGTTAGAATTCAATTAAGCCCTGGTGAAGGGAGTCTTTGAGGCAGAGCTGGGGCAGGCCCATGTCTGGGCTGAACGGAACAACCGATTTAAGCTAAATCAACGCCTACTTAAGTGAGCCGTAATAAGCATTCTGGGGGCAACGCCAGGCTGGGGGCGTCATTTATCACCGGGTAATAGAAAACTGTAATGAATAATAACTTGGGCCCAGCAGCCGGAGCGCGCATACATTACCGGGTTCGAGCCACCGCTGTCCACTGAGCCGGGAGGGTGGGGTCCGAGGCCTGGGTGGTGGGGTTTGCATATTGAATTCTGCCTCTTTGCAGGAAGGCCTTTGTTGTACAGGAAAGCCATTAATCTCACACCCGCTTTGCCAGTCTTGCAATTGGCGTGGGAACACAACAGTCTGTTTGCTTGTGTTGCACCAAAAGGGACCAAGATGCTCCTGAGGAGAAAACGTGTTCTTGAGAGATGCTGCGTTTGGCTTCTGCCTCGGCCAGCGTGTGAGAACACAGACCTCAAATCAGCTGCCCTCTGAGGCCTGATCCCAGGGTCCCATTAACTCACAAGGCCTTGTCAGGCAGCACAGTTTGAACACCAGCGGTGCGCCCAGTTCTATGTGGGCAATGATGGGCTTTGGGGCAAGCACCGGGATGCACCTATAAAGTTCTGCACCAGCAAGATCTCACTTGACATCAACCAACTGCTTTTGAGATAGATGTTACATACATGCCCCATTTTACAGACAAGAAAACTGAGACCCAGAGGGTTTAAGTGGTTTGCACACACAGCTTGGAAGTGGGGGTCCTGGAATTTGAATCTGGGCCTCCTGATAAAAATTCCGTAATCCTTTACCTTCTAGCACTTCCCCTCCCAGGAAAAAGCAGGCTCTAAGGCTTCTAAATCTGGTCTGATACCATTCCCTCCAGGCTCTGGATCCTCGAGAATTACTTATTGCTCCTCCCCTGTTGTGTCCTGGCAGACCACTCCCCTCCTTCTGGAAGTTCTCCTTCTTGTGCCTTCCACAATACACCTGCCTGTTCACCTCAGCCAGGATAATTCCTATGTCTCACTGCTGTTGTGAGGATAATGCCTCTTTCTGTACTAAGCCAAGATTCTTCTGGTCCCACTGGCCTGGAGGTAAGAGAAGGCCCCTGGAATAATGACAAAACAATTTTCATTCTTAATCCATCCCCTCACGTTCTGTGAGGATTTCTGGGGTACCACATGTTGCTGACAGCTTCTGTTGTTTCCAGGGAGCCTCCAAGTCTTCCTCCTGTTGTCTCTGTGAGCCTACCGAGTGGCTTCCAGTTCAGTGTTGACCTCTTCTCCTGCCTCTGAGACTAGTTTTGGGTCTTTGGAGGTTGTCCTTGATCCCTCCTGGCTGAGGGTGACTGCTATTTTGTTCTTTCAAAGTCCCCCCTTCAGACAAGTGGGGAGGTTGCCCTCCTGCACATTCACTAGCTCATTCAACAATCATGTATGCACCTTCTAGTGGATGGGAATTCAAAGAGGACTTAGACCATGTCCTTCTATACCAGATAGATGTCTTCCTCAGGGGTGCCACTCCTTGCTCACCCTCATATTTCTTATTGACTCCAGATTTCAACTTTAGAGCTGCACAGTCTTGTGTTTTTTATTTCCTAAAGAATCTGTTACTGCTGCTTTTTTTTGTTGACGGGCTCTTGACCATAAACTCAACTTCTCAGGTCTTCTGATGAGTTCATAGAAGCCTAGAGCAAAATATCAGTGCCATGAGCTATGCTGGGCTCAGATTTCCCTCCCTTTTGACCTCAGCCAATGTCCTCAGACCAAGATGGGTCCTGGGTCCAAATTTCCATTGGCATCTTCAACTGGACAATCAACTTCAGGAGAATACCTCAACAGCATTCCTCATAAACCATTGTAAGTACACAGAAAAAAGTCACCTTACTTTTTCTAAGAAAAATTTTAAATCTATAATTGAAGTATAGTTGACATATGTTATCTTAGCTTCAGATGTACAACACAGATGATGTATAGACAATTCTATACATTACAAAATGCTTACCATGATAAGTGTGGTCAGCATCTGTCACCATACAAAGTTACTATAATATTATCGACTATAATCCCTATGTTGTACTTTTTATCCAACCACACTCTAATCAACCATAAATTGATAAAACCCAACAATGTCAGAAGAAAATGAGAAGTGTTCTCTCATGTGAGTTGTAATAGTTTTGCTTTGATCTACTTTCTCCTAATTTGTTCTCTATTTGAGACTCATCATCCTTTTGACTCTTTAATCCCTTTGCCACCTATGTAACAAATCCTCTGAAAACAAAGCATCTTTATGATGACATCAGCCATGTGATGTTGGCCTTTGGAGGTGGGCTTTCCCTTCAAAAGAGCCAGGTGAGTAGAGTTGGCTGATGGGCTCCACGTGCTTCTCCTTTGGATCTGCCGTGATGTTCAGCTGAGGCCACATCCTCCCAAGGCAGCTCCTGGCCAATGACTGAGCACTGTAGGCGTGGCAGAGCTGGGCTATTTCTGCCTCGAAATGCAGGACTCCTTTCATGGCTGTCTTTGCTCCAAAATCCCTATTGGCCTGGCCATGACATTCTCAGAGCTGTACTGCATTTTGTCTCTTCCTGCCCAATCTTCCTTTTGTCCCCCTCCCCAGTCACAGGTGTCAGATCAGTATATGAAAGGTTTTCCTTGCTCATTCCTGCTTCCTCTCCCCTTTATCCTTCATAGGCATTTTCCCACTATAAATACCTGGCACTTCTAATTCTGTCCTAGCATCTGCTTCCTGGAGACCTGGGCTGACACACATGCCAAGGGAGAAGCAAATAAAAATGTATTTATGAATCATACCTACACTTAAGTTGGCTTTAAGGGACCAGAACAGAGGCTCTAGGGAGTATGGTGCTCTCAGCATCACCAGGGTATCCCCTGAGGTTTCTAGCACGGACCCAGCTTTTGACTGGGACTCAGTGAGTGAGGGACACTAGGACTCTTCCAACCAGACTGCACTTAGGATAAACCTGTTGTGCCCAGGGGCAGAACTGAGAAGCCAGAAGGTCTTGCTTGGCCTGCCTTGCTCAGCTTCCCTTCCTATGCTATTATCACCAAGAACTGTGTCAGTCACTGATATTAAAGTGGTTGCCTATATGCTCTTTAGGGACCATTGGACCTCAGGAAGGATTCTCAGGAACAATTTGCCAGTTCTAGCTTCCAGAAGGCCTTGACCTCTGTGGCCCTGAGGCACCTGTTGGTGTTCAGACCCTGAGAATAAAACACCTCATTTTCCACACCGCCATCCCCAATCTTCAGGAAAGTCTACAGTTCAGTTTGAAGGGAAGCACTGATCAAAGTCTGTCCCAACCTCAGGGACAGACTGACAATGACCTGAATGACAGTTGTGGTGGGTGGTAGCTGGTGGGGCAACCACTGGCTGAAACTGGTAAGCAGGGTATGTGGCCTGAGAAGTTGTTAAGGGGCCGCAGGCGTGTCCAGGGGGGTAGAGAGAGCCTGATTCTGGAAGGTAGAAACAGTGGCGCTCCATGTTGCTGAACCCAACAGTGATGTGTCTATCCTCATTTTCCCACGTTGCAGCAGAATCCCATACAGTAGGCACTCCTCCTCCTTGTTAAAGACAAGCTTGTGTCATGTTCATGAGACATATTTGTCTGTACTTAACGTGCCCTCAGTGAAACTCTTGATTTAATCCTCTCTCCCCAACTCGTTCATCTCACCATCTTTTTATCTTAGCAAAGTGGTTCATTCAGTAACTCATCATTCACGTAGAGATTCAAGGCAAAAGCTTTGAGGTCATTTTCTTCTTCCTTCCCACTAGCACCTAATCCATTAGTAAGTCCTTTTGCAGAGCACCCACCTCTTACCACCGTCGCTGCTACCATTTCAGCCTGCGTCATGACATCTCTTGCCTGGACTGTTATGATAGTCTCCCGCACAATGTCCCTGCTCTGCTCCTGCAGCCCACGTGACCTTTTTAGAATTCTGGTCAGATCATTTCACTTCCCTGTTTGAAACCCTCTTATTATATTGAAAATGAGACCCATCATGAGGATGAAAGGTAGAGCATAGGGAATATAGTCAATGGTATTGTAAGGCAAAAATAAAATAAAATCCAGGTATCCTACCATAACCTATAAGGTCAAACATGAGGGCCTCCTGCCTATTTGTCCCACTGAATCTCCTAGCATGTCCCTACCCACCCCATCCCCCTCCATCCATCTACCTACTCCACTCAGGTCCACTCTTTTCTGAATCCTGAACACAATGAAGATTTTAAGATTTTTTTTTTTCCCTGCTCAGGGCCTTTGCACATGCTGTTCTCACTGCTTGTTGTGCTCATCTACCTAATCTTTGATGTAGAGTTGCTTTTTCATATCACTTCGGTCTCAAGTAACATATTATCATATAAAGAAGCTTCTCATCCCTGTCACTTTCTTATTCCACTTATTCCACAACCCATGTTATTAATTGCAAAAATGGCCACAATTTTCCATCTCTCTGTCTACTGATGCCTCTTTGCAATGTGACTTTGCAACATGTTCCATAGACACGTAGAATCCATTTCCCCATTCCTTGAATCTGGGCTGGAGTTATGGCTTACTTTGGCTGATAGAATGTTTTAGAAATAAAGGTGTGCCAGCTTTAAGCCTTGCGGTCTTCCACTGTTCCTCTTGGACCCCAGCAACTACTGTGTGAAGAAGCCTGAGCGAGGTTGGTGGAGGATGAGAGAACATAAGTAAACCAAGGCACTCCAGCCAATAATCAGCCTTCCCTGGAAACAGAGCCACCTGGCTGACTTGAAGCCAATTGCAAATGTATGAAGGAGCCCAGACAAGGCCTGTAGCACTGCTGAGCTGACCTGTAGTCTCATGAACAAGAATAAATGGTCTCTTAAAAAAATCATAAAATGAATAGTATGGTTGGTTATGCAACAAAAAGTAACTGATTTAACTCATGCCATTATTTGAAATTATCTTATATGTATGCTCATTTCTCTATTGTGTCTCCTCCACTAAAATATAAATTCCTCGAGGGTAGGGAGGTTTACTCATCACTGTATCATGTGGTTATAGCTATAGCATTGGATCAAAATGACAGTATGACAATATGGTATTTTAAGAAAGACCAAAATATTGGCATTTCATTAAAAAAGGTGAAATGTGGCCACCAAAATCTTCTACACTTTTTCCTAAGTTCTTGCTGAGGGAAAGCCAGGCTAGGACTGAGGCAATTTTCTTCTTCCAGGAGAATGATAGTCAAGATAAAGTACCCAGCGGAGGAGGAATCAGGCACCAACAAGGGACCCAGCCCTTTTCTGGGAAGGGAGCAGAGTAAATCTGGCCCTGGGGAAAAGAAGCTTGAAAGATCTGGGGACCTCATTCTTTCCTTGTCCCTTCCCTACCCCTCAGTCCTGCTGCCATATCCTCCTCTTGTTTGCCTTAATGTGTCCCCTCATCCTTGTTCTAAGGAGATTTGACTGGGCCCGCAGAAGAACAGTAGAACCCAGACTGGCTTTGGGAGCAGTATAAATTACTAACAGCACTCAACTTTGAAGGGAAAAGCAAACAATGGTCAACTACCCAATGATCCAGGTCATGGGATTTTAACAGCAGGGGAGAAATATAGACAGATGGATTTCTAAATGAGCGCTTCTTGGGCCAGTTAAAAATTTTGATGTAGCATAAAAATTTCTGGGTGTCTCTCCAGATGTAAGTAATTCAGGTTTCAAATTTTAAAAGATACTGAAACAATGGCATTGCACCAACAAGAATATTAATATTTTGATACTTAAAGCTGGTATGTGATACTGAAATGTCCAAGCACCTACAGCCTAACTGTGATGGCCATCACATCCCCAGCACCTAGAACAGTGCCCAGCAGGTTCTCAGTGAACAAATGCTCACCAGGATTTGGCTGTGGGAAGGGGCTGGGTGGAGGTCCAGCACCAAGGTAGGCAGCTTCCCTCAAACACACATACATACCTCTTGCATATACATGCATGCCACCTCCCTAAACAATACCGACCCCACTGGGCAGGCCCCCAGATCTGACAGGGGATCAGGGGGAACACTGTGGATGCTTCCAAGAGATGTGCATCCCGGGGCAGCATGTCTGGTGGAGGTGGTGGTGTGAACTCTCCATGTCCCCCTGGCCTGGCAGGGCTGAATCTTCTGTCAGAGGAGCTTACACCATTGGCTCTCCTGGGTCTCCAACTTGCTGATTGCGGATCTTGGGACTTTTTAGCTTCCATAATCACATAAGCCAACTCCTTATAATAAATCTCTTTATATCTATATATACATCATCTATATTCATCTATATCATCTATATATCTATCTCTATATCATTTATATCTCTATATCTCTAGCTCTATATTTATATCTATACATCCATATCTATCTATATCTATGTCCTATTGGTTCTATTTCTCTTGAAAATCTTCACTCATATATAGCCAGGGTGGTGGCTTTCAACTGTGACTGCCCATTATTAGCACCTGGGAGGGTACAAACGTATGACTTCCTGGGCTCCATCCCCAGAGGTTCTAGTCCAGTCAGTCTGGGCATCTCTATTTTTTACAAGCTGTCCAGGGACTCCTTTGTGCAGCTAGGGTGGAGAAGCTCTTAGCGGGGGCATGGGGTTGGTGGAGGAGAGAAAGGCAAGGGATGTTAATTCATTCAGGGCATCTGTGTTGCAGGCATTTGCCTAAGTTTGCTTGTTTAATAGATACAGACCTCCATGCAGGAGTGATGATTCTTCCCACGCCCCCTTTTTTTTTTCAGATAAGGAAACCAGTTGCTTGGTGAGTGAGTGGATGATGTCCAAGGTCACAAGGCTAGTAAGTGGCAGAGCTGGGATTCACACCCAGGTCTGTTTGACTCTAAAATTTGGAAGATGAGCCTGGAAAGTTTTGGCCCAGGAGTAGAACTTGCCTTCAACTCTGGGAGCATGGAGAACAGTGGAGCATGTAAACCCCACTCTGAGGTCGGATCCCCTCATCCATAACCCCATGCTCCTGCCTTGGAGGAGGTCTTCACGCCTGGGGAGCCTGCAGGATTTATGAGTCCCATGACAATGTCTTGTGCTTTTTAGTGTCATGTTAGGAGAATATTAGCACTGGACTGGACCTCAGAAATCAAAGCATTCCCCAACCCCCTGCCTTCCTTCTAGGATAGGGACATGTCCTATTCATTTCTTTATTCCCTTGATGGCAATGCTTGGCACACAGTGGGTACCCAATTAATGTTTAGGGAATTGAAATAAATGGTTTTAAAGGTCACAAAACTGATGCAACAAATCTCAGAGAAGTTTAATTTTAGCTGTCTTTTCTACAGAGTGAGCTACAGCAGAGTTGGGACTAGAATCAGTTCTTCTAATCCCAGCCAGGTGGCCTTTCCATGCTGCTGTTCTACAGTCTTGCTGGTTTCCGAATCATAGCCTTTGGGGACTGAATGGGCCTCAGAAAAGGTTTATACAGGATTTTTAAAAAAAGATTTTATTTGTTTATTTGAGGGAGAGAGTGCACACAAGCAGGGGGAGCAGCAGGCAGAGGAAGAAGCAAGCTCCCCACTGAGTAGGGAGCCCGATGAGGGGCTCAATGCGGGGCTCCATCCCAGGACTTTGGGATCACAACCTGAGCTGAAGGCAGATGCTTAACTGACTGAGCCACCCAGGTGCCCCAGTTTATATAGGATTTAAAAATATTTTTCACCTTCCATGTCCTCTCCAACTCAGTAGCTGTGGCGTGTTGTATAGAGAAAGATTCGGAGACTCATGAGGAAAGAGTGCCATCATTGATTAGTAATGTCTGCTAAGGATGTAGGAATGGATGTGGCAGCATGCATGCCAGATATTTGCTGTTCCTGATTTCATTCAAATCCTTTAATTTATGGTTAAAAGCATCCTGGTCCTTTTTGCCATCCATAAAATTTTGTCATCCAGAAAAACAAAACAAAACAAAATAAAACCAATGTGAGACCCTTATGTAAGTAATAAGGGACCATTCCACAAATCCCAGGTATTCTAGGGGCTCCCTAAGGAAAACCAGCATTGGAGTTATGGCAAATATTCTGGACTCAAAATTGAATGAAGAGATTGGTGTACACACTCTTAAGCTTAATGATTACGTGATTTCAGGCATGTCCCTTCTTTCTGAGTTTCAATTTCTTCACCCGTAAAATGGAAATATAATCACCGTCTCTTAGGGTTGTTATGAAGAGTAGATGAAGGAGAGTATGAAAATGTCTCATCAACTATGAAACATTGTGGGACTCATTCCTTTTGTAGATTGCATTATTGATCCCAATTCTTTACCTTTCTCTGTATCTCTATGCCCTTTGCCATATGACTTTGCAGATCTTTCTATAAGATGGAGTATATTTCCCTGGCCCTTAACTTTGGTCTTGGCCATATGACTTGATTTGTCCAATGGAAAAGGACAGAAGCCATAGGGTGCAGCTTGGGCTAGTCCTCAAGAGGCATCAGATGTTCCCACATGCTGTCTTGTGCCTCTGTCATTATCATGAGAAGAACATGTCCCAGTTAGCCTACTGGTCCAATGACAATGAGGGAAATGAGGAGCAAACTCAGACCTAACCTGCAACTATTGCTGCCGGCTGAGCCCTAGCTGACCTGTAGATGCCTGAGCTAAATGATTGCTTATTATGGTAAGTGACTTAGATTGTTTGTTATGCAGCAGTAGATGACCAAGGCACCTCTGAAGGTGATTTCTGGTGAGAACTAGATTTCTCTCTCTGGGGCTGCAGTTCCATTGTGAAGTGAGAAAAGGACAATGTGCTACAGGGTAGTAGGGACACCTTGTCACAGCCTGGCCTTTCCTTCCTTTTCTACCTCTGGGAGGTGCCTAGAGGCTCTTGGATGCTACTGACATTGATATATGCAACAGCCTGAGTGAGTGCCCCTCAGCCCAGACATGGCTTCATGGCCTCCTGCAGCCCTGCAGCTCAGTGCAGAACATCAGTGATTTCAGTTTTATTTCCTCAGTCTTGCAAACCATGGCTTCCCCCAACCACAACTACCTTGCACCTGCACCCCACCTTCTGGGGTTCTCACTGCCCATTCCCATTCTCTACCCCTTCTCTGCATTCCACTTTGGGCTGGACTTTTATTCTCTTGCTGCAGGAGGAGGAAGGGATGTATGGGAAGGTCAGTTACCCCAATTAGCTGTGGAGGGAATGGGCCTGAGCCTCAGCCAGGGCACAGGGCTGCTCTGTGGTGAGCAACTGAAGGGCAAAGAGGACCCTAAAGAGTCCAAGAGAATATGCAAAACTCTGCATTAAAAAGGCAAAGGCTCAGCTTTCCAAGTCCTTTGCTCTGAAGTTCAAGCAGAAAATGTGAGAATTGATATGCTAAACAGATGCAAAGAAAGAAATTCTTCCAGCAGGTGCCTGGGTCTGAGAATTTTCTCCTAGATGAAGAAAAGAAAGGTGATGTGTGTTCTGAAGTCATTTTCACTGGTTCTCAGAGGAAGAGGCTGTTTGACCTTGATATCATTAGGTTAGGAGAAAGAAACTAGGGCCAGAGAGGGTGGGGACTTGTCTAAGATTGCACAGTGATTTGAGGCAGGGTAGGGGGTGCTAGGTCCTGATTGAGCTCTTCCTTTGCCGAATGGGTCACCACCCTCACATGGTTCAATTTTTAGTTATCTTCTTGCTGGAAAATACCCCTTTTCAAGGTATTCTCATGACCTGGCCCCACTCTCTTGGGTTTAAAGGGTCATTCCCATGCTTGCACTGTTGGTGGTGGGGCAATGCACCTGTTGCCTGTGAAGCTAACTGAACAGGACTGCCTTCCTGCAAGGCTTGTGTTTGGGCCACTCTGGTCCCTGGTGCTGGGGATAAAATGTGGAGGCTTGATGCACTGCTCTTTCTGGCCCACTCTGTGTGGTTGGGGGAGCCCACTGTTCTCCAGTCCTTCCATTCTACAGAGTTTGGAGCCAAAGACATCCTCGTGCATTGGCAGAGAGAAAGGAGCCCCCCTCTGTCCACCCACAACACTAGATTGTTTCTTTCTCCCAGATTAATGACATTATAGGATGATTGACAATGAGAACATTCACCTTCTTTCAGGCAAAATCCATTCCCATCCTTGATGTTTCTCCCATGGTCTTGGCAAGATAATCACAAAATGGTGCAATATTGGTATCTTTCTAAGGGTTGGGATTTCCACTTAGTTTTATCCATGGTCACTTTATTATACTCATGTGTTAAGTGGGAAGCTAAGGCCAGAGAGTGTCAGTGGTTTGCCTAAGGTCACACTGCTGGTTATTGTTGGAGTGGAGGTGTTATGGGCTGAGTGTTTGTGTCCCTCCAGAATTCATGTGGGAAAATCTTAACCCCTAATGTGATGGTATTAGGAGGGTGGCAGGTGATCAGGTTTAGATGATGTCATGAGGCTCTTCCCTTCATGATAGGATTAGCATCCTTAAAAGAAGAGGAAAGGACATGAGCTCTCACTCCCTCCATGAGCACACGCCAGGGTGCAGACCCCATGCGCCACACCATGAGAAGGTGGGCGCACACCAAACCCAAATCTTCCATCTTGGACTTCCCAGATTCCAGAACTGTGAGAAGTGAATGTTTGCTTGAGCTGCCCTGTTGACAGCATGAACTAACTAAGGTGGGAGGTAAGAAGCCAGGACTCCAGCCTCTCAGCTCAGCTATCCTTCTGCCTCATCTCTGGGCGGGGGGGGGGGGGGGGGGAGGTAGGCTGTACATTCTCTCTGTGACCACTGAAGCCTTTGTTTACCTAGCTCATCACAGGAGGGTGAACCTCATTCTGTCCTTCTGCCGAGGACGATGGAGTGGGCTTAGCTGAGATCCATCAGCCACAGTGACACAAAGTTGGAAAAGTGTGTTTCTCCAAGAACACTTGTGGCAAGAGAGCAGGAACAGACATCTTGCTGTCCAACAAGTAAGGTAATTAATATTCCATTAACAAGGCCATTACAACTCCTGAATAGAAATATGCTTTCTCTTAAGGTGTGAAGCCCACTCCTAAGTGAGGTGTAACAGCTGAATAAGCATACCTGCTGATTTATGTCCATAAAACTTAATTTATTAGCAATGTCTTAATTGTGATGGTGCATACAGTCCCTAAGCCATTAGCAAAATCCTCTAAAAGCCGCTGACGAGAATAATATGCCCAATAAATGGGATGAGCAGCACTTTTTCTGCTTCTGGGGCTATAGACTTGCTAATAAGGCTAGACTGGTCTTTTAATGGAGTGGCCAAGTGCATGGGTGGGAGCTCCCGGAGAGTGCGATGGGGGCTGGCCTCAGCTTGTGCCCCGGGGCTGTGCCTTGAAGGATGGGTGATATTTGGACACGTGGCGATAGTGCGAGAGGTGGAGGGAACAGGAGTGGGTTCTCCAAGGCCTAGAGAATGTGGCACAGAGTTGGAGCAGGAGGTGTGTAATACCAGTGAGTTCTTCACTTTGTCTGGAGAATAACTCTGTGACTTCAAGTGTTGGCTGTCCCCTCCCTCCATCCTTCCCACCCTCCCTTCTTTTCTTCCTTCCTGTCTTTCCTCCTAGCCCTACCAAGGGTTTGGTCTCTATTGAGCACACATAGTACCTTAGTATTTGGGTGTCCATATGAATGCCAAGAGGTGGACCTTGCTTCCTTCTCACATGGATTCAGACATGCTGGGGTGCCCGTAGTCAGAAGAATGAAAGCCTGGTAGAACCAACAACCCATGGGCTTGGAAGGACATATTATCTTGCGCATTGAAATATCTCCCTAGATGAATTTAGGTGACAAAACAATACATTATGTCCTCTGGGAACTCTAATGGGCAAAGAAGAATCATGTTCCTTCTCCCTGCTTTCCCCCTATGGGAAGGAGTGGTGTTAGGACCCTCATCATTGGGGGCGCACTTCTGGTTCTTCTCCATTTCTTTCATGGACACCATCATCTGAAAAGGATAAATGGAAGGAATAGATTGAACAGATGTACTCCCTGGCAGGCTTTGTTACCGGGTGTCCTGCTTGCAGCTACGCACCACCCTTCCTTACCAATGACCATCATCCCCCCAGGGGCACCAGAAGGCCCAGGGCTTCCGTGCTTTTGGGATGGAATGTGCCAGAGTAGCGCAGAGCAGCAGCATTGCTAGTTCTACCCAAGATACTCATTCTGGTCAGTCCAACTTTTGTTCTGAAGCTGGTTTGGATTGGAGTTCTGTCACTTAAAACCAAAAGAATCTTGATTAATGTTGTCTGCTATGTATCGCCCAACATTTCTTACTAAACAATATGTAGGGGGGAAGCCAGAAAAGAGCTAGGAGCATAAGGAAAAGATACCGGCCTTTGGAAGCTGTCCAAATCCTGTTCAATTGTATGTTTTTTTGAAGTTAACTTTATTGAGATGTAATTTACATACAAGAAAATGCATATGTTTTAAACATACAGGTTGATAACTTTTGATAAAGGTAGATACCTATGTAACTACCACCCAGTTAAGATGTAGAACATTTCCATTGCCCCAGAAAGTTTCCTGCTGCAGGGCAACCACTGTTCTGATTTCTAGCACTGTTGATTAGTTTTGCCCATTCTAGTATATGGTATAATCGGAGGTCCACAAATCCTACAATACATACCCCTTTTTATCTGGCTTCTTTTACTCAGCATAAATACTTTGTGATTCATTCATGTTGTTGGGTGTATCAATATTTCTTTTCTTTCTTCCTTTCTTTCTTCCTTCCTTCCTTCCTTTCTTTCTTTCTTTCTTTCTTTCTTTCTTTCTTTCTTTCTTTCTTTCTCTTTCTTTCTTTCTTTTTTTTCAAAATAGTATTCCACTGTCTGGATACAGCATACTTTGTTTATCCATTTACCTGTTGATGGACATTTCAGTTGTTTCTAGTTTGGGACTATTATGAATACAAATGTTATGAACATTTATGTATAAAAAGATACATAATGTATAAATTATATACCTAAATTATATATGTATTACATATGTTATGTATAATTTCTCTTGGGTAAATATGTTGGAGTGGAATTGCTGGGTTGTATCCATATACATTTAGCTTTGTAGGAAACCACCAAACTGTTTTCCAAGGTGGCTAAACCATTATATATTCTCATCAATCACGTATGAATACTCTAGTTCCTCCACATCCTCATCATCTGATCTTGGAATTGTCTGGCTTTCAAATTTTAGCCATTCCAGTGGTCTCTCATTGTGGTCTTTCATTGTGGTTTCAATTTATACTTCTCTGATGACTAATGATGTTGAATATCTTTTCATGAATTTATGGGCCTTTCATATGTATTCTTGTGAAGAATCTATTAAAATTGTGCCCATTAGAAAATTAAGTAGTTTGTCTTTTTATTATTGATCGGTGAGAGTTTTTTAAGTATTCTGGATATAAGCTCCTTGACAAATACGTGTGATACAAATATTTTCTCCCAGTCTGTGGCTTGCCTTTTCTTGATAGTGTCTTTTAAAGAGCACAAGTGTTTTATTTTGAAGGAGTATAATTTATCTTTTTTCCCTTTTACAACTAATGTCTTGTTTTTCCTGTCTCAGAAATCATTGTCTAACCCCAAACTGCAAAGATTTTCTCGTATGATTTCTTCTAGAAATTTTATAGTTTTAGGTTTTATGTTTATGTCTCTGATCCATTTCAAAATAACATTTGTGTATGGTATCAGGTAGAGGTTGAATTTCCTTTTCTTTTATATGACCACCTAGTCATGTTATGTTGGTGCTTATGTTGTTGAAAATCAATTGGCCATATATTGGCCAATTTCTGGATTCTCTAGTCTGTTCACTTGATCTATATGTTTACCCATATACCAATATCATTCTATCTTGATAACTGTAGCTTTATAGTATAAATCTTAAAGTCAGATAATGTAAATCCCCCAACTTTATTCTTTTTTTCCTATTTTGCTTGAGCTATTCTGGATCCTTTGTATTTCCACTTAGTTTTAGAATCAGTTTGTCAATTTGTGCAAGAAAATCTCGCTAGGATTTTGACTGGGATTGTGTTAAGTTTGTAGCTCAATCTTGGGAGAATGTTGGGGGACAACTTCAAGATGTAGAGTCTTCTAATGTGTGACTATGCTCTATCTCTTGATCTTGTTTAATTTCCCTCAGTAATACTTTATAGTTTTCAGTGCTTTTTTCATAAATGCCCTTTATCAAGTTGAGGAATTTCTTTCTATTTTTAGTTTGCTGAGAGTTTCTTTTTTGGTCATGAGTTTTTGCCGTATAACCCCCATTTGTACTGATTTAAGTATTTTCCTTAATTTAAAATTAATAAATATTATACCAGGAGAAATTTTAGAACAAAAAATATTAAAAAGCAAAAATTAAAGCTTAAGGATAACTAAAAGGAAACATGAGGAAACATCTTTATATCTTTTATAATTTAGTGGTATGGAGGTCCTTTCTAAGCATTACTCCCAAAAACAGAAACCATAAAAAGGGTATTAGATTAGGCTACATGAAATTGCAAATTGCTGTTCTAAAGATATTATAAACACAAATAGGCTAATTACCACCTGGTTAAAAATGTACACAACATATATTATAGATAAATGATTGTTGTTTCTAATAAATAAAGAGTCTGTATACGTCAAAGGTTAAAATTAGAACAATCTCATAAATAAATGGGCAAAGGTCACAAACAAGCAATTTACAAAAGAAATGCAAATACCAACAAAAGTATGGAAAGATGATCAATCTCAACAGTAATAAAATAAATCCAAATTAAGCAATGTTATTGCAAATTTATGCAATAACATATGCAATATTATGCAAATGTTATTTGGCAGATTGGCAGAGGTAAACAGATTGATAATTTTCAGTGTCAAAGAGGGTATAAGGAAACTTTTGTATTAGTGGTGGGAAAGCAAATTGTTATATCATTGGAGGACGTGCACTAATATTTATCAAAAATCTTAAAAATGTGCACATCCTTGAATTCTACAATTCCATGTCCAGGAGTTTATTCCAAAGCAATAATCAAACAAGTGAAAAGAGATTTATATATAAGGATGTTTATTGCAAGTCATTGTTAACATAAAATTTTGGGTACAACCTAAATTCCATCAGCAGGGACTTGATTAAGTAAGTAAACTATGCTATAGCCATTCAGTGAAATACTATGTAACTATTTAAATGAATTATGTGGATTTATATTTATTGAAATGGAGAGATGTCCCTTGCTAAATTAGAGATGGCACATGTATATTAAGATCCTATTTTTTTGTATTCAAAAAAGGAAGTGTATATATGCCCAATACAATGATTGGCACATAGTAGGCACTCAGTAAATGTTGAATGGCTAAGGTCTAAATCAAAAACAAAAGGCTAGGGCACCTGGGTGGCTCAGTCGTTAAGCGTCGGCCTTCGGCTCAGGTCATGATCCCAGAGTCTTGGGATCGAGCCCGGCCTCGGGCTCCCTGCTCAGCGGGAAGCCTGCTTCTCCCTCTCCCACTCCCCCTGCTTGTGTTTCCTCTCTCGCTTTGTCTCTCACTGTCAAATAAATAAAATCTTTAAAAAAAACCACAAAAAACAACAACAAAAAAACCCAAAAGGCTAGATGTGTGTATATCAAATGTTAATGATGATGAATACCTATAAGTAGAGGGTGTTAGGTGATTTTTACCTTCTTCTCTGTTTATTTCTATATAGTATGAAAAAATTTTCAATAAATGGGTATTATTTTCATAATCAGAAATTATAATAGATCTATTTATTTTCTAGAAAGTAACAGAATCGATAGGACTTGACTGATTGTAAGTGGAGGTGTTGAGGATGCTGGCCTGTATTTTGGCTCGAGTGACTGCCTTTAAGGTTCTCTTTTCATTGGAGATAGGACTATCAGAAGGAGGAGAAGGAGGAGGCATGGGGTGTGTGTGTAATTTTGTGTTGGTCTTTAAATATTCCATCTGTTGTGTTTGGAGTGCTGGTGGGGCACCCAGTTGGATATATGGGTCTGGCGCTTCAAGAAAGAGGTTGTACTATAAGCCAGTTACTGTTGATCCTAAGTTGAGTCAGCAGTCATTGTGTGGTAGTTACAGTGAAGGCCGTGAATGCTGCTGCCCAGCTGAGAGAGCAGAGTGAGGAGAGGGCAAGGGGTAGCTCTTCAGAACACCAACATCTTCAGGGAGGGCAGGAAGAGTTTCCATGAAAGCAATCAGAGGAAGAACAGGAATTAGGAAGGAGGAAAAGCAGCAAGTTGTGTCCTGAAATAATGGGACAATAATAAATAATACATAATAATAAATGCAGCTGAGAGGTCAAGTTAGGTGCAGAATGAAAAGTGTCCGGTGAGTGTGGTCATTAGCAGGGCATCCGTGACCTTGGTGGGAGTAGTCTGTGGAATGGTGGGTACGGAAGTCGAAATGAAGTGAGGGGTGAATGCCGTGTGAGTTGGGGAGCAGTAAGTGTATTCAATTCTTATGAGACACTTGGATGAAAAGGTAAGATGGACCTACGGTGATAGCTGGAGGGAGATGGAAGGTCAAGATCTCACATACTTTTTCTTAGGATGGGAGAGATGTGAGCATGTTCAGAGGCTGAAGGGAAGGAGCCAGCTGCAAGGAAGGGACATGAAGGACACTGAAGGTGCGGAGAGTGGCACCTCACGGGGTCAGAACAGGTGGGAAGGGACAAGATCCATGGCACTGAGAGGATTAGTCCTTGACCAAGGAGGCAGCCCCCTTCCACTATGGTAGAACAGGAGGAGAGGATGGATGTGGGTGCAGAGGCAGCTGTAGGGTGGGGAGGCAATAATTAGAGGTGGTTCATGCTTGATTTTCTCCAGGAGGCAAAAGATGCACTCCCTCTTGATGGTGTTTCATCATCTCACTACCAGAAAAACCAGAGTTTTAAGGTTCCCACTTGATGAAGTTGGCTTGACGCAAAGCAATAATGAAAGTCGCCAATGGAGAATGTGGCAGGAATCAGCCTGGGTGTCAAATTCACTCAGCTCCTATGTGCAAATAGATAATTATGAGGCATCTCTACCAGTTGAAGGGATCAAGATTCTTCTCCTGTGTAAGCTGGCACATGTTTAAGATTTCCAGAATACAGATTTCCGAAATAATGATTCTAATAAACAGTGGTTATCTTAACTTTATTTTTAGGCCATAAAACATATCCTTTGATAAATTATTTCGCCGTCTATCCCCAAGTGCCCTCTCCATGCAAGCCTCCCCTCCCCCGGCCAGCAGCCGCCCAAACGGCAGCTCCATATATTATTCATTCCAATCAAATAAGACACAGTGGTGCCTCAGTAAACTTGCTTTTCATATCAGAATTGCTCTTATTGAGTAATACACACTGCAGACCCCAGCTTCCAGCACCAGGCCTGAAATGAGCAATTCTCTCATTGTAATAATGTGCCTCTGTCATCTCCTTATTATCAGCATGATAAAAGATGAAATATTCACAGATGCTGCCCTCCTAACCTGATCACAGCTTGATATTTGAGCTTTGGAAATGAGTTTTATAAGCTTTAATATACTCCTTGGCGGAGTGACCCCTGAAATTAAACATTATTACAGAGCGGATATTTAAAAAGCTGGGGCCGCAAATTACATCAAAATGAAAATATTAAGGAGTATTACGAATATACCAAGTGGGAGCTCACAGCTCTGGAAGCTGTGAGCGCCGGAGAACTCCACACACGGGTGTCAAAAACATCAGAAAAAATAATAACAGCAGAGACACCTTGGCTTCGGTTATTTTATACTTAGGACTAAACGAAATTATTTGAATGGATTTTTTTTCCTCCTGTAGGCTAGCTTTCCAGGAGGGAAAAAAAAAAAAGCCCATTATTCTCAACTTTAGGTTCCTAATACATTTCACGCTTGGTTTAAAGAGGCACCTTCCTTTTTTTTTTTTTTTTCTAGTGCATGGATAAATAAAAGAAATACCTAAATATAATGAAACCAAAGATCATGCTAAGAAAAAAGTGAGCAAACACGACTAGAAAGAGCCCCTGGATTCAATTTCCCCTGCGATTGGCACTGTGATGGACAGGCTCCCGGCAACATCAGGGCTGTAGGAAACCAAGGAGGAGAGGGAGGGGGGCTCGCCAGCCTGCGGGAGGGCTGTGGCAGCTTCCACATGGGGACCTGAGGATGTTCAGGAGCACAGCACTGTCAGCTCCAGCTTCACAAGGGATTTCTGTTTGCCGGATGGTGGGTCCTGGAGCTGGGTACTATGGCAGCAGACCAGTGATTACTGACTTAATGCTGGACTCTGATGTTGGATTGAAAGCTTCATGAGGGCAGGAATGGTGCCTGACTTGTTCCCACCTGTATTCTCAACCATAACCCCAGGACTCAGATAGATGGCCCTTAATAAATACTGTATTTGTTAAGTGAATGAGTGAATGAATGAAAATGAACAAATGACTTCCTAATTCTTTTCCTTCCCAGCCCCGGTGAAGAACTCTATGGAGGGGTTCTTTGTTTCCATGGACCTGCAGGGAAAACACAAGGAATCTTTCCAAGGTCTCATCCTTTTGTATTTACCTGGGGCTGTAAAACTAAGTTGCTAATTATAACTGGAGAATATTCCAAAAATTTTTTATGCAATATACACATTTTGCTATTCTGCTTGCCATGGAAAACTACTCTTTTTGTCATTGCTTTTTTTAATATTAATCTCTCTGAGACTCAGTTTCCTTAGCTGCAGAATTGGGACACTGACACTCAACTTGCTGGTTACTGTTGGGATGGGATAAGCAAACATATGCAAAACAGTATGTTAGGTCCCTTCTCCTTTCAGCTTTTTGTTTGTTTGTTTGTTTTGTGTTTTTTCTGGCTTGCAGATGGTGCAGATGCACTGACCAGTTCGAAATAATCTTTCTTTTTTCTTTAAAAGAAACCAAGAAATTAAAATCCTTCTCCTTAATGGCAGACCAGTTATTTTACAAATCTCAAATGTTTATGTGTGATGGGGGAAAAGAAATCCACAGCATAAAATAAGAACATGGATTTTGGAATGACTAGACTGGGGTTTGAATCCTGACTTTGTCTATTTCTAGCTTTGAGATTTTAAGCAAGTTTTTTTTTTGTCATTTTTCTGAGGCTTGGTTTCCTTATTTATAAAAATAGGAATAATGGTAATGCTTATCCCATTTGCCAGTTTCATGCCAAGATATGTATGTAAAAAAATTAAATACAAAGTATAAAGATTAGGAGAGAAGAAATAATAGTTATTATTTGCAGGGGTGCCTGGCTGGTTCAGTTGGTGGAGCATGTGACTTTTGATCTTGGGATTGTGGGTTCAAGCCCCATGTTGGGTGTAGAGATTGCTTAAAAATAAAATCATTAAAAAAATAGTTATTATTTGCACATCTACTACTGACTATGTAGAAAACACAAAAGGAACATAGACAAATTATTAGAATCAAAATGAGACTTTAGCAGGGTTGCTGGATACAAAATCAATATACAAAAGTCAGTTGAGTTTTTATACATGAATAGCAATCAGTTGGAAAATATAAAATAAGCCATTCACATTAACAACAAAAATATAGAAGTACCTAGAAGTAAATACAACAAAAAGTATGAAATTTTTAATGGAGAAAATTATAAAAATTTTTTGAATTATGTTAAATTAAGAGCTAAATAAATAGATATATCATGTTCTTGGACAAAATAACCAATATTATAAAGACATAAGTTTCCCAAACTGCTCTTTCAATTCAGTGCAAATCCAATTAGATTTACAGTGAGGTGGGAACTTGACAAACTAATTCTTAACACTTATGGAGTATAGCAAAGGGCCAAAATCCTAAAGAAGAATAAGCTTGGGGGCTATTCCTGTACCAGATTAGCAAGACTTATCATAAAGCTGTAGTAATCAGACAGTGATAGATAAATAGGATGATGGAACAGAAGAAAGAGCCCAGAAACAACTCATGCATACATGAAAACTTGACTCTTGATGTTGTGGGTGTTGCAGATTAGAGGGGAAAGAAGGGAATATTCAATTCAAGGTGCTGGGAAAACTGGTAATCCTTACTGGAAAAGAAAAAGATTTTGGTTCCTATCTTATGATCTACACAAATATAAATTCTATGTGGATTAAATCATTAGAAATGAAGAGAAAAACTAGAAAATATTTAGAATAATATAGGAGAATATCTTCATAATCTTGAGGTCATGAAACATACATGTTATAAAGACAAAGATGAAGAAATTTGACTATATTAAAGAACTCATTCATCACAAGGCACCAAAGAGTGAAAAGACAAGTCATATCCCAGGAGAAGATATTTGTAACACACAGAACCAACAAAAGATTAATATCCGAAGTATGTAAAGAATGACTGCAAATTTGTAAGAATAATACATTTGTAACAGACTAATAGGCAAAAGACATAAACAGGTATTTTCCACAAGAGGAAATATGAAAGGGCAATAAACATATGAAAAGATGCTTAACCTCACTGAAAATTAGGAAATTACAAATTAAAACAATAGTGAGATATCATTACATCAGATTGCCAAAAACTAAAAAGATTGGCAGTACCAAGTTTTTGTGGGGATGAGGAGTAACTGAAACTCTCATCCACTGCTGCTGGCTGTAAATTTGTGCAACCACTTTGGCAAAATTGTGAAATTATCTAGAAAATTTGAACACATACATATGTTATGATCCAACAAATCCATTCCCAGAATATACCCTAAAGAAACTCTCATATATGTTTACCAGAAGACATATACAAAAATGTTCATAACATCATTTTCTATAAGCAAAGATAATGGACTTAACCAAATTTCCATTTATCGTATAATGGATAAAAAAAATTCTGTTAAACCTATAAAATGGACTGCCATTCTGAAATAAAAGTTAACATATTATTACTATTTGCATTAACTAGGGTGAACTTACAATTCAATGTTGGGTGAAAAAAGGAAATCATAAAGAACGTCTATAGTATGATACCATTTATAGAAAATTCATAAAAAAATTAAATAAAATAATATTTTGTTTAGAGATTCATACATAGAGATAAAATTATAGAGAAAACCAAAGGAATGGTTAAAAAAACATTGGGATAGTGGTTACCTTAGGGTGGGGTGGAATCTGTGGGAGAGGGTAGGAGACAGGGGAGGAATATATAAGGGGCTTCTAAGATATCAGGGTTGTATGTACATGGATTTTCATTTTATTATCATTATTCAAAGAGTACATACGTGTTTTAAACCCTCTTTTGTATGATATATTTTATAGTGAAAAACAAAGAAAGCAACAAGCTCAGAGGTGGGAAGTGACTTGCCCAGAGTAAGAAGTAAGCAAAGACGTCGGCCGCGGTTCTCAGGCTGGTGTCCTTTTCTGAAGCATTAATGGATAACCCTTAACCTTTTTTTGACTGTGGGTCTTTCTCTCTATTTGCATGTGTGTGCTCATGACTTCCTGGACCCCGGGGTGCCTTCTTCCAATGTGTAGTCCTTCCCTATGGGATGAGAAACTAAGTTATGAGGCCATATTTCCAATTTTTTTATCCATTATATGATAAATGGAAATTTGGTTAAGTCCATTATCTTTGCTTATTTGGGAATGGATTTGTTGGGTTTGTTGGATCATAACATGTTTAACAACATTGAAACCCAGATATCAGATGTGTCAGTCATCAGCAAAAGGGCCAGTTTGCAAGTCCAATTTCTTCATAGCAGACTAATGGCAACTATACTAATATTAATAAACACCTATCGAGCACCTACTGTGTGTCAAGCACTTTTACTTAGTCCTTCCTATACAGCCCCCAAGGATACTGTTATCATTCCACATTATTCTCCTGGATCTGGGGTTCAAGCCCAGCCAGTCTGACTTCAGAACATTGACCACTCTCCACAATTCAATTATTTATTACATGCCTGCTATATTCAAGTCCGTGAAATAAGTAATGAACAAAACAAACATAGTCTCTGCCTTTATGGAGCTAACAATCCAGTGGGGGAAGGCAGGCGCTCATCCACATATAAAACCACAAATAGCGGTAAGGCTGTAGAGGGGAGAGGTATAGGGAGCTAGGATAATATATGTCGGAGGGCCCATCTAGGTTGGGAGTGTCAGGGAGAGCTTCACTAGGACGTGACATTCGAGACAAAGGGGGAGAGGGCATTCGCCAGCCTGGGAGTTTCATTTTTATACTGAGGAAGGTGGATATAGGGCAGAGGGAGAGCAGGACAGTGTAGGAGGAGGGTACAAGCATCTAGGACAAGAAGGTTAGAGACAGATAATGACACGTTGTTTTCAAGGAGACCTCATGTTCGCAGACGTCTCCAGAGTTAGCAAGACAAATAAGGGCAGCTGGAGAAACAGCCTGTCCCAACCTGCCCAAATGGGCTGATGGGATTTAGCATTCTAATACCTTCTTGGGCAGAGACCTATTTATTTGGGGTGAAATGGGAAGACAGGACTGATATCCTGCCCTTACAATTTCCCTTCCTGAGCTCAGGGGAGCTTCTTCCAAGATATGGCTTTCTTCCCCTGAGACACAGGTGTCTGCTTTTGGACCATGGCTAAATTACTTCTTGGCACCTGGCTTTAGGATCTTGTTAAGCCAAGAAATTCAGCCAGGTCTCAGTGTTCGCCACACAAGTATGATGCGCTGGCTCAGGTTGGAGGCTGGGATTCTGTCTTTTGTCCTTATCCCTTTTGCCTTTAGTTAGAGCCAGGGTCTGCTCATCAAGGGTCCATCTCTCCCATGGTTGCTGTTTCTAGCTTTGTCTATGTGACTAGGGCTGATGCTTGCAAGTGTCATAAACTCAGCTGGAGCTAACACAAAAAATGAGGGCTTAGTAGAAGGGTGTCGGAGTGTTTCATGAAATCCGAAGAAAGTGAGGAGGCTGGGTCTCAGAGACAAACAGACCCATGTGGTGGGCCATAAAGCCGAACCCCCTCTCAACTGTTGCAGCTGGCGGGGAGAATGGGTTCTCTGCCTCATGACCTTAGTCGCAGGTAGTATAGGGTACAGGTAGACCTGCCCACGAGGCAGAAAAAGGCCCATGTGCAAGAAGAAGGGGATGTCCTACTTCTTGCCATCAACCACGGGAACTTTGACCCCTGCTAAAACGTGGTTCAACGAACGTCTAGGTCTGGCCAATTAGATTCATCATTTCTCTCCATCAAGAGAAGCAAGTACAAGGCTGTTGAGAGGAGCTGGAGTGTTGCTAGATGTAGTCCCCTTTATGAGCTGAGTTGCAAATAGGAGGCAAAGAGAGACCTCCTGTCAATACTGGCAAATTGAGTGGGGTCTCAAAATGTCATCTAAACCATCAGGAGCAGCCCTGGCCCCGTGTCCTGATCTCATTCCATTACGAGTGCGTTCTGGCTCCTCATTGGTCCATCTCCACTTACGTTAAAGGGGAGACTCACTTCCTATTGGCTGGCCCACGCCCAATGTTGTCACGGCAGAAGTGAAGGCTTACTGCTCATTGGTCCAGCCGTTTCTATCTTTTTTTTCGTACATCAAAATGTAGTAATGCCAGAAACAAATACATTTTTGCATCAGCATTTGCCAGGGGACATAGTTACTTCTGCTTTCTTACTACAGCTCTTGAAGAACACGAGCGTGCCCTGTGTTTGCTTTTCTCTTTTTATTTTTCAAGGTAAGATAATCATGAATGGCATTTTAAGAAAATTCTTGTAATATACTTTGAGGATCTAGGTTCAAGACATAGCACAGAGTTGGAAAGAGGATTCCTTTTGTGTCTGAATGGAATCCACTCAGACTCCACCTCCCCCCCCCACACCCCCAGTTAGTTCTGGACCTCAGCATAGGGGGTTGGGGGTTGGGGGCTCTATCTCAGCTCTTGGGGGTAGTGGGGGCTCCTCCTTACAGCTGCTATTCCTATATTCTTTAGGGTTTCCTTTACTTAACCCTTTGTTACTCCTGTAATAAACTCTTTGTGTGTGTGTGCATTAAAAAAAAAAAAACTTCATTGTGCTAAGAACAGTAAACAGGAGATCTATCCTCGTAAGTTTTAAGTGTACAATACGTTACTGTTGACTCTACGAACAATGTTGTTCAACGGATCTCTAGACTTTCCTCATCCTACACAGGGAAACTTGATGCCTGTTGATTAATAACTCCCATTTCTGTCCCTGGTAACTACCAGTCAGTATTTGATTTTATAAGTTTGACTATTGTAGAGAACACCTATAAATAAAATCACAAAATATTTGTGTTGCTGTGCCCAGCTTATTTCTCTTGGCATCATATCCTCAAGGTCCATCCGTGTTGTCCCATGTTGCAGTGTTTCCTTCTTTTTAGAGGCTGGATAGTATTCCATTGTAGGTAGATGCCACATTTTCTTCTCTCACTTTCTGTCTGTGGACACTTACATTGTTTCCATGTCTCTGCTATTGTGAATGGTGTCTCAGTAAACACTGGAGTGCTAATATCTCTTTGAGATCCTGATAAACCCTTGTATTCCCATTATAGTTCGAATTCTTATATTAAACTTACCCTGTTCAAATTTCTGTGTGCTTTCTCTCTCCTGATTGGACCCAAACGAAGTCATCCAGGTTGAAGAGATATGGTTACATCCAAGCATAATGTACAAAATCTCAAATCAGATTCAATTATTCTTTTTTTTTAAAGATTTTATTTATTTATTTGAGACAGAGAGAATGAGAGAGAGAGAGAGAGAGAGAGAGCGCACATGAGAGGGGGGAGGGTCAGAGGGAGAAGCAGGCTCCCTGCCGAGCAGGGAGCCTGATGCGGGACTCGATCCCGGGACTCCAGGATCATGACCTGAGCCGAAGGCAGTCGCTTAACCAACTGAGCCACCCAGGCACCCCAGATTCAATTATTCTTATTTCACAGATGGGGAACTGAGACTAAAGGGGATACACCTTCAGCAGCAGATGCCAGCGGTAACCTGCCTATTTGTCCTTGCCCCTTTACCATTTCGGTGCACGTTCGTCTGCCAGAACCGGCATTTCTGTGCCTGAGGGCTTTCTCTGTCTGTCAGTGCTCGCTTTCCCCACCTCAGCAGTAGGCAACCGTGCCCGGGGAATTACGTACTCTTCCAGAGCAGCCCTCCACAGATGACTGCCAGGAGCTGTTACCTGAATACTCCTCCGGTCTCCTTGCTCCCTGGGAATGGGAGAACCGGCTGCATGTCTATTCTGACCTCCAGTTTCCTTAGCAGGGTGAAGCTCCATGGCCCCACTGCAACAATGAGCACCATAACGCACCTCTTATTGTTTGCCTTCCCTGCCCTGTTTCACTTCTCCACACCCCTGCCAATGTCTCCTTCACCTTCCAAACAAACCGCTTGCGGTCAGATCCCTTTCTCTGGGTCTGCTTCTGGGACAACCAAACCAAAGCACTTATCCAAGGTCACACCATGAGGCAGTGGTAGAGAAGCAACTGGAACTCAAGTTTTCTTACTCTGTAGACCAGTTTCTACGCACTGCACTGCCTTGCTCCTCTGTTCTTAGCCAGCCCTGGTTCAGATGAGACTTTACACTTGAACTCGTGGTTATTTCTCAGCTAATTCTCAACCTGGCAGCTTTCTACCTGGTTGAAACTGTTGGACATGTCAGTCATGACTTTCCCAGACATTTGCCCTTCTGAAGTAGTCTCTTCTACTTAGGTTCCTGCTCAGGTGCCCTTTGCTGGAATTTCCCTATACACCAGACACTTTGTTCGGCATGTACTTGCATTGGCCGACACAAACTGTACCACCATCTTATGCGATATGTCTTGGTTCTGTAATTCTTCGATTCTAAGACACATCATCCATCTATTTGCTTTTTTGGGGGGTGGAGGACACTATCATATTAAATGCCTAAATCAATTGTAAGGCACAGCCCAATTTCAGAATGCTAAAATGTGAAAAAAATACAGGATAATCTTTACTTAACAATACGGTATTAGAGACTCAAAGAGATTAAGTCATGTCCCCACGCTCAAACAGTAAGTGGTGGAGCGAGGATTTCTAAAATTTGTGGTGGTGAGAAGTGAGCCTATCCTGTCTCTTCTCTTTCCTCCTGTACCCACTTCCAGCTGTAGCCAGCTGGTTGGTTCGGGTAGGTACATCTGATCTTTAGCTGTTCCAAGTATTGTCTTCCTTTCAGGAACGAAGTATTGATTTTCAGGGAGACTGAATCTGCCTGGGGCTGGGGAACTAGGAAGCCTGAGAGGGTCAGAGCCATGACAGGCTGGAGCCTTGGGCAAGCTGACGTATTGGGGAGCAGACAGTTTGGGGATGGAGATAAAGGGGGCAGACCAGCTGAGAAGGTGAGATGGGGATACCAGCCCCTGTGATGCTCTCACTCTCCTTCCTCCAGGAGGGTTCTGGAACATTCTCCTGAATAAAAATAACATTTATTTGCCAGGTGCTTTGCTTGGCCTTTGCATATGTGATCTCACATCACCGTCATGACAACCCGTTGGCTGGTTCTATTCTCACCCCATTTTAGAGTGAGAACACAGGCTCAGAAAAGTGACTTGCCTGACTTGGTCTCACAGCTGGAAAGTGGCTGAACTGGATTAGGATCCATGTGGGCTCTGTCCAGAGCTGGGCTTCTCATCTCTACGCCACCTTACGTTGAGATCATTCGAAACAATGACACCAAACAAACAAAAAACCCCAAACCACCTTCTTATTCATGCTGGTTTGCATGAGTGTCTGATCCTTGGCACTAGGCAGTTGCATCTGGAACAGAAGTTTTCACAGAGGATTTTGTTTTCCCCTCTGGATTTATCCTGTTTGACTATGGTATCAGTGACAACACCTGCTTTCTGTTTTTACAGACTCTTTTTTTCAAAGCATGCACTTGAAGCATGAGTATTTGTTTTTTTGGGCTGAGTGAATGAATATGTTTTATTTCTCTGAGAAGCCACATCTCTTGGGCATGTAGTGACTGAACCCTCTGCATTGTTTTTTTTTCATCTGAGCAGTCCATGCCCCCAGTGCAGCTTCTTACCACTCCTTCTCTATCCCCCGTGATGGATGAATCCATTTGAACAGGGTTTTATACTTGCCATATGATTTATTTACTAACTCAGGTGCTCATTCAGCAATTGAGCATTTACTGAGCGCCTATTCTTTACTAGACATTGTGCTGTAGGCAGGGAGCTCCACTGACATGCCCCTGCTTCAAGGAGCTCACAGGGTGGGGTGTGGAGAGGGAAGTGGGAGGGAAGAAGGTCACTGAAGAAGTGCTGTCACAGAGGTAAGCTCAGCGATGACAAGAATCCAGAAGAGCAGCGTGTGCATCAAACCAGTGTTTTATCAAGGCTTCCCAATTGGTTGGTTGTGGTGTTGAAGGACAGGTGGTTGTTAGCTATGTAGACAGTGGGTGGAGAGGTGGGGAGCATGTGAAGCAGAGACAATAGCAAGTATCAAAGTTGGGAGGAAAGTTGAGAGAACTGCAACTCAACTGGTGTGGCAAAAGGCACAGGTGAGAGGGATGTGGACAGAATGACCAGGGATCACACTAGAGAAACCTTCAGGAGATGGACTGAGGAGGATCCTTAATAACATGTGAAGGAGTTCCATGAAAAAGTTTAAGCAAGGGAGTGTTGCAGCTGGGCTGCTTTCTTATGGTGGCAGTGGGGTACGTGGGGTGGAGTGGCCATTTTCTCTGTCAGAAAAATCCAGTTGGGAGGCAGTTGCTGTAATCCAGGAAAATAGCGGCAATGCAGATGGAGGAGAGAGAACAGGTTTGAGAGCTGTTTGGGAAGTAACACTGGCTGAGCTTCTTGACAGAGTGGAGCAGTGGGTGAAGGAGAGGGGGGCATCCTTCATTCTTATGTCATTGGTTTGGGTGACCATGTTGGTGGCAGTGGCAACATTTACTGAGATGGTGATGAAGGTGGTGGAGCTGGTATGGGGGCTGGACTGGGATGGAGAAACGAGTTCAGATTGGAATATGCCAAAATAGATGTGCCTGTGGCACACGTAGGGAAATGGTGGATATTGGCAGGAGAACACAAGAAAGGGGCAGAACCAGAGAGACCAATGTTCAGACAACATCCCATAGCTGCCCTGGGAATGGGATGTGATGATGGGGTAAGGCAAACTCTTTTGCTTATCTGATGTATCCTGGATCTTTTCTTACAAGTTTTTTACTTGGAAAATCCCCCTGTCTGTTTTGGGGGTATGTAGTCAAATTGCAATGTCAGTGCGCCCAGCACTGATAGTTTCCCTGGAGAGGTGTATCTTCCTATCCATTTGGATGTAGCATGTTGGAGTCAATGTGGAGGATTCTGCTTCCTTGCAGCTCATCGATACATCCCTTGCATTTGGTATCCATCGTCCTCTGGCCATCACCAAGTCAACGGGATTCTAATATTCCTTTCCCTGATCCAACCAAAGCTCTTTGTAAATTGGACTCAGCAGGAGTAAGTCCAGTGACCTCATAAATAGTGGAAATGATTGCAAATCAGAATTCATATATGTTCCCAACTCAGTGGGTATCCTTCTCCCCCACAAAGGAAGCAATCATCGCTTTCAAATTTCTGTTTGCCCTTTCACTCAGCTATGTTGGAAGAAAATATAGAGAGAGATTTTGCCATATAAGTCTGAAAAGTCCACTTCCTCCAATCTGAGAAAATAAGAGTCCTATGTCTGGCCCTGTGTAGTCATGTGGTCGCACTTGGGGAATCACCCAGAGGTGTGAGGATCTGGCTTGGGGCTTATAGAAAAGGTCTTCCATAAGCACCAGCGAAAATATTTCATAGTAAAAGAAATACTTAAAAAAAATTGTGGCAGGGGCACCTGGGTGGCTCAGTTGGTTAAGCAACTGCCTTCGGCTCAGGTCATGATCCTGGAGTCCCAGGATCGAGTCCTGCATCAGGCTCCCTGCTCAACAGGGAGTCTGCTTCTCCCTCTGACCCTCTCCCCTCTCATGCTCTCTCTCACTCTCTCTCTCCCTCAAATAAATTAAAAAAAAATCTTAAAAAAAAAACCCCAAACAACACTGTGGCAGAGACCGCTAATGCTTCACCAACATCTGTGTTTTCCCCTCCTTCCAGGGCACATGGAAAAAGAGGGTCCACCATGACTCACTTTGGCCAGTGGAACATGGGCAGAAGTAATTATACCACTTCCAGGCTTGGCGCTTCATAAGACCGTCCACATTCTCTTTCCTGCTTGTTTTCTGGTTTTTGTGGTGATCTGGTGGAGGATGCTGAGTCCCTAAGAGATGACAGAGCAAACACATGGAAGGAAGTTGAGTCCCTGAATGACTGTATGGAGCAGAGTTCTGCCTACTGGCCTGCACTGAACTATGACTTGAACAGGAAATAAACCTCTCTGTGTCTAAACACTAAGATTTGGGGGTTGTCCAATGTGGGAATTAGGTTATCCTTTCTGCTACCTAGTTCTCTGAGTCCTGTTTTTGGAGCCCTGCTTGGATTTGTATGGAAAAGACCTCTTCCCTCCACCTCCTTCATTGCCTGGCGCTCCCACTGCTTTTCCCTATACCTGAAAGGTCTGCTTTCTAGACCCTTGTTTAGATATAAATTGTTTCCCTATATGTTCCCTATATATGAATCCAGTAACTTGTGGTTCCGATGCATAAAAGGTTCTGATGCATAAAAGAGAGAGAAAGAGAGAGGGATTGCTTTCCCTATATATTCCCTATATATGAATCCATTGTTTCCCTATATAAATTGTTTCCCTATATATTCCTTATATATGAATCCAGTAACTTGTGGTTCTGATGCATAAAAGGTTCTGATGCATAAAAGAGAGAGAAAGAGAGAGAGAGAGGGATTGCTTGGGAGAGAGCAGGGATAGTCCTGGATTCTCATCCTGCCTGTAGCTTCTATTAGCTGATAAATCACTTAATTTTGTCTAATCTCAGTGCCCTCACTTGTGAAATGGGCTTGTACGAATAAGGAGAATTTCTGTGAGGGTTTGATGAGATAATGTATATGAAAGCACTTTATAAACTGTAAAGCTCAATATGCCTGTGGGTGATGATCAGGGAGGTAGGAGGATGTTGACATGTGGCTGAGCGATGCTTCACTGCAATTGTTCTCTTCTTGGCCATTCTGGGCACCCACATTCTTTTAGTGGAAGCACCAATATTGAACCCCAGTTCTTTCATGTCACACTGCTCGAAATATTCCTTGGATAGCATTTATAGAAAGTTAAGGTTAATTTTGCTCACTCTCAATGTTTTTTTTCTCTTCTTTTAGTTGTTGCTAGATTTATGGAAGGAGAATTCATAGAGCAGAGTTAATAAGTCAATTAAATTTCATTTGGTTTATAAAAAAATCTCCATTCTAAAACAGCCCAAGAAACAAAACTACATCTATTCACACAAATTGCAACGCTTTTCCTCTGAATAAACAATTTCTTTTTTGTGTTTTATTGTTTTTATGTCCTAAAAAGACAGAGAGATTCACCCGTCTTGGAGTTTCCATAATTTAAGAACAATCATTTGCTTTTTCTAATTTGTCCTAATGAGCCCACATTTTTTCTTTATCAGACCCATTTTCTCTGGCAAAAGGTCATCACAGGCAATCATCCATGTCTGCTGGGTATAAATTGTTTTCATAACAATTTTCATTTGCCTTGGAAAATGCGCCAGGCTGAAAACATGGCCACTTTGTATCTATGACAGCGTGCATCATATTTCCTCCCATTTACTTTGGAATATCAACCCTCAGAAGAATAACAAGCCATGGAGCTGGGAATGTGTGCTGGTGATGTGGAATGACAACCC
The DNA here is from genome assembly GCF_011800145.1 of Mirounga leonina. Lineage (NCBI taxonomy): Eukaryota > Metazoa > Chordata > Mammalia > Carnivora > Phocidae > Mirounga > Mirounga leonina. The sequence goes on from NW_023270447.1 coordinate 64,636,468, forward strand.
TCTGTCCCTGCTTTCTAGACCTGCACAATTGTCCCATCTCCTCTCTTTAGCTCACCCTGGGATCTAGATCCCCTTTACACTTCCTCCTGCCTCCTTGGTGAGCTTTCTGGCTGTCCTGGCCTAGTCTTGGGCATTGATGCCCCTTTCTTCTGTGTCCCAAAGCTGAAGGCTGGTCAAGCCCACTCCCACCCCCAGTCTCAGCTCCTAGAGGTCCTGGGCCGAGGCCGGGAGCCTGTGATAGTCAGAGGAAGGGAGGAATTTTAAAAACATGTCATATTTCATCTTAGTTCTCCAAAAGCTCAAGCATGTATTCTGTTGATTCCCTCCCTCATTCATTTGACTAATATTACTGAGTATCTACTCTGTTCCAGGAACTGGGCACAAAGATTACATTTCTGCACACACAATGCTTTTGGACAAGTGGTGGAGATAGGTAGTGGTATGAGAAATTAGAGAGCCATTGTGGGAAGCACAGAGACACTGGGGGAGCAGGGTGTCTGGATGACAGTTTCTACTCAGACTCAAGGCAAACAGACACAACGTGCTGAGGGAGAAGCTCGAACAGCATTGTCCAAGAGAAATATAATTCGAGCCACCAATGTAATTTAAAATGTTTTATTTTAAAAATTATATGGTAAAATCGACTTTTTCCCCCCTCTTGCAGTGTTCCGTTCTAAGAATTTTAACTCATGGAATAGACTCAGGTACCCACCACCACAGAATGTAGAACAGTCCCATCACCCCAAAAAACTCCCCTGCGGCATCCTTTTGTCATCACACCCTTTCCCACCCATAATCTCAGGCAACCACTAATCTGTTTTCCACCATTACAGTTTGGTCTTTACAGGAACGCCCAATAAGTGGAATCATACAGTATGTGAGCTTTTGTGATTGGCTTCTTTCACTCAGTGGACTGTCTTTAAGATTCATCCAAGTTGTTTGTTAATATTTCATTCCTTTTTGCTGTGAGTAGTTTTCCATAGTATGGATATACCACAGTTTGTTTATCCATTCACCTCCCGAGGGAGATTTGAGTTGCTTCCTGCCCTTGGCTATCACAGACAAAGCTGTTGTCTTAGTCTGTTCAGGCTGCCATAACAAAGTACCATAGACTGGGTGGTTTATAAACAACAGAAAGTTATTTCTCACAGTTCTGGAGGCTGGAAGTCCAAGATCAGTCCAAGATCAGTCCAAGATCAGTCCAAGATCAGGGTGTCCATACCATCTAGGTTTTGGTGAGGGTCCTCTTTTCAGCAGCAGATTGCCAAGTTCTCTTTGTATCCTCCTGTGGGGGAAAGAGAGGGAGAGCTTTCTGGGGTCCCCTTGGTAAGGACACTAATCCCATTCATGAGGGCTCCACTCACAGGAGTGACTCACCTCTCAAAGGCCCCACCTCCTAATATCGTCTCAGTGGGAATTCGATTTCAATATCAAATATTCAGGGTGGAGGAACAAACATTCATTCCATAACAGCTGCTAAGACACATTTTCATTTCTTTAGGGTAAACAAACATTCAGGGCCAGGATTTCTGGGCTATAGATGGTAAGTGTATGGTTAACGTGGAAAGAAACTGCCAAACCTTTCCCAGAGTGTCTGTACCATTTGGCGTTCCCAGCAGCAATGAGAGTTTCAGATGTTCCTCTTCCTCACCAGCACTTGGTGTTGTCAATATTTTTAATTTTAGTTATTCTAAGGGGTGTTAAGTGGTGTCTACTGTGGTTTTAATTTGCATTTCCCTAATGACTAGTGATGTTGAACATCTTTCCATGAGCTTATTTGGTCTCCTTATATCTCTTTGGTGAAGTGTCTGCTCAAGTCCTTTGGCTGTTTCTTATTATTGCATTTTGAGAATTCTTTATGTATTCTGGATACAAATCCTATGTCAGATACGTGGTTGGAAAATATTTCTTCCCAGCCTGTAGCTTGCCTTTTAATTCTCCTGTCAATGTCTTTTTGGTAGAGCAAAAGTTTAAAATTTTTATGAAGTTCCAATTTGTCAATTTTTTTCTTTTATGAATTGTGCTTTGCTATCATTTCTAAGAGATCCAAGTATTTTAAATTGTCTAGTAGCCTCTTAAAGAAAAGTCAAAGGAAATAGGCAAAATTAATTCTGATAATATATTTTATCTAACCCAACATTTCCAAAACGCTATAATTTCAACACGTAATCATTTTAAAAATTAAGGAGATATTTCACATGTTTTTGGTACTTAGTCTTCAAAATCCCTTGTGCATTTCATACTTACAAGCCATCTCCATCTGACTATCCACATTTTAAGTGCTCCACAGCCACGTGGGTTAGTGGCTACTGCATTGGAATGTTGAGCCAGACCATGTGACAAGTTTTCAAAGGTGATGGTTGAACACTCTCGAACCCCTCACCCACACTGAGGGTACAAAAAGGAGAGGAATCAGAGATTTGGAGACGGTCTTCAGGGACGATTTCTTCAGGGAAGGCTATGCTGTGAGTTTTGGCCTCCCTCCCCGGGGAGGGGTCAGATCTTCTACTTCTTAATCCCAAACCAGCTAAGAGGGACCAGGAGGACGAGAGGAGGATGTGGGGATGAGGGCTTTGGAAAGAGGATGGCGCTGTGAGACAGTTAGCCTGTGTATGATTTATACCTAAGAAATCCAAAGGTCAGGAGACTGACTGAGGTGGCCTAAGGCAGCCTAGTAAAAGTCAGGGCATTTGGAGGCACTGCACTCCCATCTATTGGGATCAAGAGTGCAAGAGTGTAGCTGAGAATGTGTGATAGAGAAAGCCAGTTGTGAGGTCCTGGGCAGGACCTTTGCCATCAGACCTCAGCAGAGAGAAGCTACACGTGTCACTCAAGGCCTTGGGACTGAGGCAGGGCAAGTGAATGGCCTAGGCAGTGATATATTTGTCCTGATCAAGAAGACTGCAGCTGCAAGAGCGTGGAGTCTCCAAAGGACCAGCGAGAGAAAAGAAGTCAGCTGTAGGCGTCTGCTAAGTTCAGAGAACAGCCATGCTAGATTTCCACGTACCAGTCAAAACAGAACGTTCAGGCTCCCCTTGCCTCTTCCTCCTCTTTGCCTTCCATCCCTGGAGATGTCAGAAAGGTGGATGGCAAATGGGAGAGGAGGAGTAGAAGCGTAGGTGAGGAAAAAGAAGAGATCTACCACGTCTCCCTTCTCTGACTGCAGGCGTCCCACTTGTAAGTTAGTCTGGAGTGGGTAGAGTGGAAAAATCTCAATTTTAAATCAGGTTTAAGGGTTTAATTATTATATGAGACAGGACGTTTAAATTACTTAAATTATTCTGTGACTTAGATGAAGGTAAGACTGTTTATGCTTCTCACCTGTTTGATGACATGGTCTCATAACTAATCTCCTGACTCTAAGACTCCCTTTTGCTCCCTCTGCTATCCCTCTTGCCCACTGACTTGGAGGTAACCTATTGAATTTTTACTCTGATCATGTCACACTTGTTGACACAAACCTGTCATGTGCAAACCTCTCAAGGCTTTCCGTGGGGGTAGAAGATGATGCTCCCTCTATTCAGTCCACAGGCATCATTGTGGTGCTCATGGTGGGGGTCATGGTGGTAGAGAACACACTTATCTCCGGTGCTCCTGGAGCCCTTGGCCACAAAGTACAAGTATAGTTTAATTTGTTTGCAGAGGGTCAGAGGGAGAAGCAGACCCCCTGCTGAGCAAGGAGCCCGATGTGGGACTCGATCCCGGGACTCCAGGATCATGACCTGAGCCGAAGGCAGTCGCTTAACCAACTGAGCCACCCAGGCGCCCCTAGATTGGGTGATTTATTAACTCAAGAATTATTTGCTGAGCCAAGCACCCTGCTAAGGAGCTGGGCATACAACAATATAGTAGTCACAGCTCCTGCTCTCATGCAGTTTGCAGTTTATTACGTGGGATGTTTGTGAGAAATTATAGTGATGTGTGAGGACTGTTATGATGGAGGAAGTCCCACGTGCTTTGGAGGCCCATGGCAGAGACAGTGTCTAAAGCCTTACCAGTTTGGGTTTCCATCGTTTGGGCATCAAATCTGCAAGCATATACAGATGTAGAAAGGAAACACATAACGGAGGGCCCCAGCTCCCAAGAGATACAGAAGGAAATAGCATTACTGAGTAGGAACATAATTAGGAGGGCAAAGGCAAGAAGAGATCTGAACTGCCAAAGATAGATGGGGAAATAGGATGACACTCATCAATCATGGGGGGGAAAAGGCACCATTTGCTTTTGAGATTGTTTATCTATTCCCTGCAATGGGAATAAAGCATTCATATCTTGCAGATAATGGTTAACAGGGGGTATTAGTGTGATGCAGCCCTTCAGTGGTAGAGGTGATGAGGTACCGCTTAGATTTCCAAAGGCTGGGAGTGTAACTGACCAGCGACCCCATTGCTGAGCTCTGAGATCCTCTGACTGCTTGCCTGAAGGCCACGCTTCCTAAACCCTATCCCCAGCTGATGGCAGAGCGTGGCAGGGCTACGAAGACAGACTTGTTTGGGCGCCTGGGTGGCTCAGTTGGTTAAGCAACTGCCTTCGGCTCAGGCTCATGGTCCTGGAGTCCCGGGATCGAGTCCCGTGTGGGGCTCCCTGCTCGGCAGGGGGTCTGCTTCTCCCTCTGACCCTCCCCCCTCTCATGTGCTCTCTCTCATTCTCTCTCTCTCAAAAAAAAAAAAAAAAAGACAGACAGACTTGTTCTAAGGAGACTCGGGACCCTTCTGTTGGGTGACTTCCCACTTTCTTCCACAGCTTCTCCCCCTAATCAATTTTTGCACAACTAACCTCAGAGGATCCAGACTAATACACCTTCCCAAGGGTGTTCCAGAGGAAATGAATAGATGTTTCTTGAAGCATTTATTTATCCAGAAACCCTCAGTGCTATCAGGGTAGACACAGCCAGGGAGGGGCAATCAGGCTGGGCCCTGGGGCATGGCATCACACACGCACCTGGTTCAAAGCTTGGCTCTTCCACTTTGGGCTGTGGGACCTGGGGCAAGTTACTTAATCTCTGCTACGCTCCGTTTCCTCATCTGTAAAATGGGGTACTCACTTTTTCCCTCATGGGCTTTTATTTGGTGGGATTGATCAAAGTAATGAATGTAAAGTCTTACCACAGTACCTGGCACATAGTTGGGCTGGCTGCTAAGGGCTTCATCCCTTTGCCCCTTCATCCTTGCCCCTGAGTCTGTTGGTCCTCTGTCATTTAGGGCCCCTTGATGCACCACCCTTTAATACAGCTTCACGATGGCCCTACTTCTCCAGGAAGCCCCGACTACCACAGCGCCAGGGTTGAGATCTTTTGCTTCTTCTTCTGACCTCCTGTTAATGCCCCTCTCTTGGTTCTGATGGTGCTGGACCCCATATGGTTTACAGGGGATCCCTCCCACGCCCCTTTTCTAGGAACTGCTCCTCCTCCATCCATGTGATTATCATGGGAGCCATGTTGGTGCTCTGTAATTCTATCTCCTGGATACAGTTGGCTGTTCCCTGGGTTCTGAAATGAGCCATGGATGCCTTCCCTAGGAGTTTTAGACTCAGGAGCGTCCAATTTGTCTCTCTCTGGGGGGCAGCTAAGGCCATCACGTCTCAGGCTTGGAAGCTATTGACAGCCCGGCCACGTGTTCCATTGCACGGAAGGAGAGAGCCAGGCCACGAGGAGCTCTCACGCAGGAAAGGGGGAAATGAAGAATGGAGTGAGGTCTGGCAGCATTGTAGTCCTTGGTTCTGGTTATTCTGCAGTTTCTGAGAGACACCCCAACATTCTCATCACCAAAACCCTCCTTGCATAAGCTAGTTTGAGTAGAGTATCTGTCACTTGCAGCCCAAAGAGTTCTGAGTCACCAAGGTGTTACTTTGTTTCATGTTTCTATCCCGCCTTGACTGTGAACCTCTCAGGGGCAGGGACCATGCCCCTCACTCTGCTTCTGCCCCCAGTGCCCAGAATAGTGCCTGGCCCCTTGCTACAGCTGCTCCAGACAGATGTGCGGTTGACAACAAGGCTAAATGAAACATTCTGCTCATGGAAGGTTTCTATATATTCTGTGCATGATGTCACAGGACCACTTTAAATTGATGCTCAAAATTTGGGTTTAAATGTGCTAAAAATGTTTGGTGGCAAGGACTGTGGACCCTTTTGGAAAAGAGCTCTGGGCAGGTATTTTGTAAAAGGCATGGTGGAGTTTCAAGTTGATGGGTGTTGCTAGGTGAAACACTACCTGAGATGAAACAATGTCACTACCCGCCCCAACCCCCAGCTCCCCTGCTCCTCTTCCCTCCCCTGTTACACCAAGCAGCCTGTTTAAAAATGCAAACAGGAGGAGGAAACTGAGGCCACAACCTGCCTGTCTGTGGTTGTAGATGCACAGAGGGTCGGATTCGCTTTCAAGGCTCTTTGCACACCTTATTTCATTTGACTCCTGATTAAAATGAAAAATCCACAGAGACTGAAATTTTTGTATTTCATGTACAACCTAGACCAAGCTGGCCTTTTCAGTAAACATTAAGAGTTCAGATTCTGCTAATATTTATTACATGCCTCTGTGAGCCGGGGCCTGAGGGCTTTCTCATTTAGCCCAGAAACCCCATGACCCAGGACTTGTGGTCCCCAGTTTACTGATAAGCAAGCAGACACAGAGAGGTCAAGCAATTTGTGTTGCATCACACAGCTAGCTGGTCAGTGGCTGAGCTACGACTTGATTCTCAGTCTAGTTCTGTTTCTGCCATAACATGTAGGATAATAAACAATGGATGAGCCTCATGGGTAAGCTCTTCTTTCAAAAAGAAGAAAGTGGAAAATCATTCTCTCAGATTGGGGGAACAATCAGTCCCATGAGGGGTTCCTCTTCTTGGTTCTGCAACACGAGCAGGGCCAGGACTTGGGTAAGATGAGTAGACATTCACCTAGAGGCAAAATGTAAGGGAGTGCTGAAAAACTCCCATCGAGATAAATAGCATTTCAATACAGTATTTAAAAAAGTCAAAATTAATGAAAAGATCTGTGATGAATAAGATTTTAGCATTTTATTTAAGGATGGGCTCTGTTGACAGGCCCAGGATTAGAGTGAGGTGCATGGGACAGACTGGGCGAATGTGGGGTGGACCTTGGATGGAAGGTCCAAGGATGGAGGACACTGCTATGAGTTCACCAGAAGCCATTTGTCTTCCTCCTTGGCTCATAGATGACTATGTGTTTCCTTCTCCTTTGCAGTTAGGTGTGGCCACGTGACTAAGTTCTTGTGCAAAGTCATTGGAATTGATGTGAGTCACTCCGGACCAACATTTGATTCTTCATGCTCTTTCAGCTTGATACCCACGAGCATGGGGACCTCAGAAGCCAAGGGTTGAACATGACAGAGTTGCCAGATAAAAATCACCCAGGAAATGGGGTCACTAGTGAAGGAGAGCAGCCCACCAGTCAGATCAAGACCCCCTTTCTGGATCTTAAGAGAATTAAAAAAAAAAGTATATTCTATTAATCCACTAAGATCTGGGGGGGCCGTATTGTCTCCAGCAGCTAGTGTTACCTTAACTGATACATAATTTGGTACCAGAAGTGGGATGCTACAGTTACAGAAACCTACAATATAGGACATTGCGTTGGTGGGCAGGTGGCATGCACTGAGGAAACTGATCTTGGAGGCTGGAAATATGGAGACCCATGATGTACGGTGCAAAACCTTTGGTAGAATTTTCACTTATGATAAATTGGAAGGCCGGCTATGTGCCTACTGGGCCTGTGGCTCTAGGAGACTCAGTTGGAAAGAGTCTGATAACACGCTGGATTTTATTCTCCGCTTCTGGCAATGGACTACAAGAAAGAGATGAACTCAAGAGAGATTTGGCTGAGTTGCCTTAAAACAGCTCACAGGGCTGTTTTAACAGAAACAGGAGCCATAAGAAATCATGAATGTGGAAGATTCTCCCAGAGAGCAGAGCCAGCACCTGGTTAAGGATGTTTCCCCACCACGAAGGCAGACACCTCTAAATTCCGGTAGCAGATTGTTTATCTGGACCTTCCCTGTCTCTCCTCTCGGGCTGAGTGCTGCTTGATGCCTGGAGTGACGTGGAATGTGTCAGTGAGATCACAGTGAGATTAGCATCGCACATTCTAGTAGCAAACAGTATAACACACCAGGGGGCTTCCAAATGCCTTGTGCTGTTTAGCCTAGTAGTTCCATGTATAGGAATCTGTTCTAAAGAAACAGGCTGATGTGTAAATAAAGATTTAGGCACAAAGATATCCAATGCAGTGCTATTTAAATAACAAAAAATTTGGGGCACCTGAGTGGCTCAGTCAATATTAAGTGTCCGACTCTTGATTTCGGCTCAGGTCATGATCTCAGGGTTGTGAGATCAAGCCCTGCATTGGGCTCTGCGCTCAGCAGGGAGTCTGCTTGGGATTCTCTCTCTCCCCCTCTTCCTCTGTTCGTGCACGCTCTCTCTCAAATAAATAATCGTTAAAAAAATAAATAATAAAAAATTTGGAGACTACCTAAATACCCAACAGTGAAAAAGATCTAGTAAATTTATCGGATATTTATAGCATAGAATGTTACTCATCCATTAACCTTTTTTGTATATGAAGTTTTTAATGACTTGGGAAAAGCTTATCATGCAAAATTATATGTAGACGAAGACTGCCGCTCAGTAAAGACATATGCACAGCAAAAAAACCCAGAAATGGAATATGTTAATATGTTCATGGAGACTTTATAGGGAATGATAGGGTTTATTAGAGACAATATCTTGGAGGTTTTGGTAATATACAGATTTGCCACAAAGGGCAGAGATGGCTTACATAATTAGGGAAAAGAGTCTCCCTTGGAAGAATTGATGATGAACTAAATAAAGCCTTCTTGTCCCTGCTGCTCTTCCGATTCCAGCATTTGGTTTGATGAGCTGGAGACACCACTGACCTGAGAATCAGGAGCCCTGACTTCAGGATTGAGTTGCTGGGTGAACTTGAGCCTCGCTGGGGCCTGTTTTTTCATTTGTACCCAACAGGGGCTGCGTGGGATGATACTGAGCTGGCCTTTCCAGTTCAAAAAGTCTGTACACAAATGTGCTGAATCACCCTCCAGTTTATCATTCCTTGAGGTAAAACCAACCCTAAATCTTGGAGCCTGATAGACTTTGAAATTGGCCCTCATTTTAATTCTCAAGTTCTTAGCGTGAGAGCAACATTCAATATGGTTCTGAAATATCTCATGCAAAAAAGTGCCAGAGTCATAGACTGAAATATTTATTTGAATATAAATGAACTCAGATTTGCCAAAATGCGTTCCCCCTGTTGTCATGGACACAAATGCCTGACTTTCTGATTTGCATTTCTTCTCTAATGGGTACAATATGTTTCAGCTCCTCATTGGTGCTGGGATTGGATATGAGAAACTCACCCTTCTGTGAGCTCCCCAAAATGTCAGCCAGTGGGGAACTTTTGTGCCTTTGGTTCTGCTTCCCTGAGCCAGCTGGAAGTAAGTTTGTGTCCCCGTGGGGTCAGGACAGCAGCTCAGAAGACTCCTGGCCCCTCCCAGCCAGCTTCCCTGGGAGGAACAAGCAGTGGATTATAGAGGAGTCAGGGTGCCTTCTACCTACCGCTTCTCGTGGTCTCTCCTCCTCCCCTCTCTTTGGAAGTTCACCTTTGCTCCTTCTTCTTGAATAGTGAGGGTTGCAGGGATTCTTGCACAGATACTCCTGGTCCCTGCCAACAATGCTCCTTCTTTGTGGTCCCACTTGGTCCTAGGTTGCCCTCTGCCCTCCCTCTAAGTTCAAATCCTCAGAGTCACGTTCTCCCTTGCCTCTGACCTCAAAAAAGGCACCAAGTTTCCCAATTTTACCCCCATGATTCCCCCCGCTCTCACTGAGTCTTGTTTTCCATGTACCAGGGAGAAAAGTCTTTCTAAAAGGCTAATGGGATCTTGTTATGATTTTTCTTCAATCCCTTTAGTGGTTTGACCCTGATGGTAAGAGAAAGTCCCAAATCCTTACCATGGCTTTTGAGACCCTGTCCTGTCTGGCTCCTGTACATCCCCCCCCCCCCTCCCCCGCCCCCGCCACACACACACTTTTCAATCTCATCCCACGCCTGGTCCTGGGCTCGCTATATCCCAGGCACGCTGGCCATCTTTGTGTGCCCTGTTCCTTCCCCCTCATGGCCATTGCCCATGCTGTCCCCTCACTTGGAGCTCTTTCCTCTTGCCCCTGAGCGGACACTTCTCAGTTTTCAGGTTTTACCTTAGATGTCACTTGTTTATGGAAGTCTTCTCTGATACCCCTGGGAAGGTTAGATATTCCCTAGATAAATGTACTCGGCATCCCCTGGGCTTTTCGTCCACGGACTTGTCACAGTTGGAATTAAATACTGATCTCATGTCTAACTCCTCTGCCAGGCCATAAGCTCAGTGATGGCTAAGATCAGGTTTACTCAGTTGGCCATTATATCTCCAGCCCCTTGTGGCGTGTCAGGGACATGGTAGGTGCCAAATAATTATTTGAATGAAAACGAGTTCTTTAGATGGGTTGTCGGAATAAATTTCTAAATCACAAATCCGACCCACAAGCCCCCAACCCACAACTCTCTCCTTCCCTGACAAAACCAAGTGACTCAAATTTATCCGAGGGTTCATTGAAACAATGAGTGCACACAGGGGCCATCCCGCTCATCTTCCCAGCCCCGTGTGCTCACACGCCCGCCAGACCCTGCCGGCCCCAGGCACAGCCCACATTTCAGAATCTCCTGACCCACCCGAGGCTTCCGTGCTCTAAGTCTTGGTACTTACTGCTGGGTTTGTCTTTTCCCTTCTCTGTGGAGAACTTCAACACACCCTTCAAAACCCAGCTTGGATGAAGGAACCAAGGCCTTCCCTCCTCTGAGAAGCCTACTCCACCCCCAGCCAGCTGGTCCAGTCCTGCTGGGTTGTATTACTCATATAAAGTTTGTCGTCTGTGTTACCCTCTTGTGAGTTGCTTTAGGACAGGAAGCCCATCTTATTCTCCCGTGTCACCTGTGACCAGCGTGAGATCTGGCCCACAGCGTGATGAGGGGACGTTTTTTCTCTTCTCCCCATGCTTTCTCTCTGCTCCTAGATGGGAAAGCCCTTCTGCCTCCCTTCGTGCCTGGAAGTGCCCCTGCTTCAACCCCTTCCCACCTGCGCCCTCCCACCACAAGAGATGTTGATAGTCTGATTGGTCAGAGTGAGGACATTCTCTGGAACAAATTGCACTCATGTCTGTGTCTTAAAGGCAGGGACAGAGACTCTGCTCCTCTTCGGCCTGTTAATCCAGCTGGGCACACAGTCCCGCCTCCCACCCCTCTGAGGCAGCTTCTGTGCTTCAGCCCGAGAGGTAAGTCACGGGCACCTGCTCTGAGGGTCTCACCAACCTCATCTTTGAGGTTCAGACCTCCTGGCAAAGCTTTGCTCCCTGTCTCAGCTTTTCCCACAGACTCCCGCTTATGAGAGGGTGAGGAAAAGATGTTGGACCCATGGCCAGTTGCGGATAAAGGGCTGCTTGGTTTCCTAATTTGACTACAGTGCCTGGCGCGTGTGCTTCACCAGGCAGGCCTCCATGGCCCCCACTGACTCCCTCGTGTGGTCACTGAGACAATCCTTCTCAATTCAGAGGGCCTGGGTTCAAATCCTGGCTCACTACTTGCTGACTGAATGACTGTGGACAGTGACGAGGCCTGCATCTCTTCACCTGAAAAGTAGGGACATCAATAGTGTTCACCTCTTAAGGCTTTTGTGAAGATTATTTTTATTTTATTTTTAAAAAGATTTTATTTATTTATTTGAGAGAGAGAGAGTGCACAAGCAGGTGGGAGGAGCGGAGGGAGAGGGAGAAGCAGACTCCCCATTGAGCAGGGAGCCTGATGCACCAACTGAGCCACCCAGGCACCCCTGTTGTGAAGACTGAATGAGAGATTCTGAGCACGATACCTGGCACTCAGGAAGCATCAGGTGACAAAGAGGGACCCCGTTAGGGCGCTGGAGTGTAAGCTCTCCGAGGGCATGAATGCGTTTGTCTCATCGGGGCTGCATCTGTCACTCCTGGGACTGAGCCTGACACAGAGCAGGTGCTCGGTGAATGCTTATTGTATGAATATTATTGTTCTTATTGTTAATAATGTGTAGGAGGCACTCAGTAAAGCTTTTAAAATGAATGAATGGATACATGCATGTCTCTCCAAAGCCAGTCTCTGATACACAGTCTCACTAAAAAGATATAAAAGAGTCAGTTTTAATAAAATCAAACGCTATATGGGCACAGACCAGGGAGACCACTCTACCTCGCAGTTATCTGAAATGTCAGCAGAATTTTCTAGGTTTGGATGCTGCTGGCATTTTGGAACAGTCACGTGATGGGAACGATGTCCTTCATTCTTTCCGCAGGACTTGCTGACCTCCTTCCTGTCTCAAATTCTCTCCTGGGTCCTATAGACACAGAAGAACCAGGCACCGTCCCGGCCTCAAGGAGCTCTAGGCTCACAGGTGAGAGCCTGGGCAGCACCTGGGGCATGGTCTCAGGTACCCCCTTTGTGCTTTGGTTCCAGCTCTGTCCCTTCCTTGGTGAGTCCCCTGAGGATGCCTCTTCCCCTCTCTGGAACTTGTATGATGGGGTAGGACTAGGTCAGCAGTGTTCCCTCTTCTGAGCAGAGGAATTCTTTGTTCTAGTAAAAATCCTATGTGGAAAGTGAGGGTAGAGGCGCCTGGGTGGCGCAGTCAGTTAAGCATCCGATTCTTGGTTTTGGCTCAAGTCCTGATCTCGGGTTTGTGGGATCGAGCCCCACGTCAGGCTTCGCGCTCAGCCCAGGGTCTGCTTGGGTTTCTCTCTCTCCCTCTCCCTCTGCCCCCTGTTCTCTCTCTAAAATAAATCAATAAATCTTTAAAAAAAGAAAAAAAAGAAAAAAGAAAGTGAGGGTAAAAGCAGATGCAAGGGAGATGATGGGGAAGGGGGAAGCAGGCTCTGCCCACAGGCTCAGTCCCTGCCCTCCCTTCCCTGACTCCCCCACCTCAAGAGTGCCAAGGGTGGGAACAAGGGCCCTCCAGTGTTATTCATGATTCTGAGGTAACACAACATAAGCAGGTATGTCCTGGACTGCCCAAGGAGAATTTCTTGTTTTTTTATTTTATAAATAAATTTTTATCTTAAAATAGTTTTTAGATTGAGAGAAAAGGTGTGAGGAGAGTACAGAGAGTTGCCATATAACCCACACTGAATTTTCTCTATTATTAACCTCTTAGGTCAGCATGGTACGTCTATCACAATGTACAAGCCGATATTGACCCATTGTTATTAACTGAAGTCGATACTTCATGAAGACTTCCCTAGTTTTCCCCTAATGTCTTTCCCCTGTTCCTGGATGCCGTCTAGGACACCACGTTCCATCTATTCATCATGGCTCCTCAGGCTCCTCGTAGCTGGGATAGTTTCTTAGATTTCCCTTTTTGGGATGATCTTGACAGTTTAGGGAGTACTGGTCAGGTGTTTTGTAGAATGTCCCTCAACTGGGATTTGTCTGATATTTTTCTCATGATTAGCCTGGGGTTACGGGTTTTGGGAGGGTGACCCCAGGGGTGAATTGTTATCAAGGGTATGTCCCATCCTCGCGTGACTTATCACTGCTTAATCAGCTGGTTGAGACGTGTCAGTTGGTTTCTCCCACTGAAAAGTTACTCTCTATCCCCGCTTTCCATACTCCGTACTCTTCGGAAGGACACCGCTATGACCCAAGGGTGGGGAATTATGCTCCACCTCCTTGAGGACAGAGGATGTACATAAATTATTTGGAATATTTTTGCATCAAAGATTTGTCTCTTCTCCCCCATTTATTTATGGTTCACTCATTTAGTTATCTCTGTATAGACTCACATATGTTTATTTTATACTTTGGGTTATAATCCAATACTATTTTATTTACTTGTTGCTCAAATCATATCCAAGGTGTTCTGATTTCAGAAGGACTCGGGTACCGGCTGGTCCTGCCCCCAGAAAGAGCCTGTCGGTGGGGAGACAGAGTCTGGTGCAGGAGGAGGGATGGGGCTATTGGTTATGGAGGCCTCCACTCCATTTGTGCTCTGTGCTGGAGGAGGGTCCCTGGCAGCTGCTGCTGAAGATATTTTGGGGAGGTGGGAGAAGTGGAGGCGACCCCCTCCCCTACTCACCACCCTCGAAGAATCAGAAGAGAACTAAAGAGCTAAAGAAAAGCCAGCTTAGCTGGAGCCCTCTCTCTGGTCCCCTGAATGGTTTTGATTGGTGGAATTTAAAGGGGCGGCCACGTATACTCACAGCATCTTCTGTTACCTGTGTCATAGGTTAAAAACCCTGTGGGGTAAACTAGGGAGCAAAGCAAGAGGAAACCCTCAATGATTTCACCTGCTTGCGTGCCTCAAAAGCAAGACCTCCTTAGGGGGAGAAAACAGAAGTGGGGTGTGCGTGTGTGTGTGTGTGTGTGCGTTCAGACTGGTCCTGATGATTCATGGCATCTGCAGAGGGAACAGGACCCCAGCACTGGGGATTTAGCTGGAGGAGAGGGGCTGCTGGAGGTAGGAGGCAGGAGTTCCAGTCCCTGCCCCATCGTCAGCCTGCCACGTGACACTGGGCAGGATGCCTTATGTCACACATCTCTGGGTCTTGGATTCCTCAGCTGTAAAGCGTGGGAGTTAAGAGCAAAGAGAACATAACATCAGGAATGAGGCCAGTGACAATGCAGCCTTTATGAGGGTCTTACTGTAGAGCACACACTGCCTGCATCATCTCATTTTGTCCCCGTGACAGACCCGAGAAGTCAGTGCTATTGTCCTCATTGGACAGATGAGGAAATAGGTTCAGGTGTGGTGAGGCCAATAGATCCAGAAACATTCGCCATTGACGAGACAGTTTGTTGCTCACAGTCCCCAGGAGGAGGGGGCCGCCGCTGTGCAGGGCCCAGAGGAGGAAGCACCAGGGTAGGTCAGGCACGCTGTCCAGGCAGGAGGGAACCTAGCTGATGTCCAGGCTGGGATGTGGATCTTCTCCCAGGACTGGGATTTTTACGATGAAGAACACAGGTGCTGGGGCAGATTCCCTGGGCTGAGATGCTGTGCAACTCAGGCCATTTGCATCAGCTTTCTGCGCCTCCACTCTCCCATCTGTAAACAGGATCAGCAATAGCATTTTCTAAGAGGACAGAGGCTCTGTCATCTGAGAGCTGGTCCTTTTTTTTTTTTTAATTTTATTATGTTATGTTAGTCACCATACAATATGTCATTGGTTTTTGATGTGGTGATCCACGATCCATTGTTTTCGTATAACACCCAGTGCTCCATGCAGTATGTGCCCTCCTTAATACCCATCACCGGGCTAACCCATCCCCCCTCCCCCCTCCCCTCTAAAACCCTGTTTGTTTCTCAGAGTCCATAGTCTCTCATGGTTCATCTCTCCCTCCAATTCCCCGCCCCCATTTTTCCCTTCCTTCTCCTAATGTCCTCCATGCTATTCCTTATGTTCCACAAATAAGTGAAACCATATGATAATTGACTTTCTCTGCTTGACTTATTTCACTTAGCATAATCTCCTCCAGTCCCATCCATGTTGATGTAAAAGTTGGGTATTCATCCTTTCTGATGGCTGAGTAATATTCCATTGTATATATGGACCACATCTTCTTTATCTATTCATCTGTTGAAGGGCATCTCGGCTCTTTCCACAGTTTGGCTATTGCAGACATTGCTGCTATGAACATTGGGGTGCATACAGCCCTTCTTTTCACTACATCTGTGTCTTTGGGGTAAATACCCAGGAGTGCAATTGCTGGGTCATAGGGTAGCTCTATTTTTAAATTTTTGAGGAACCTCCACACTGTTTTCCAAAGTGGCTGTACCAACTTGCATTCCCACCAACAGTGTAAGAGGGTTCCCCTTTCTCCACAACCTCTCCAACATTTGTTGTTTCTTTCCCTGTCCATTTTTGCCATTCTAACTGGTGTAAGGTGATATTTAATGTGGTTTTGATTTGGATTTCCCTGATGGCTAATGATGATGAACATTTTTTCATGTGTCTGTTAGCCATTTGTATGTCTTCTTCAGAGAAGTGTCTTTTCATATCTTCTGCCCACTTTTTGACTTGATTATTTGTTTTTTGGGTGTTAAGTTTGAGAAGTTCTTTATAGATCTTGGATACCAGCCCTTTATCTGTAGTGTCATTTGCAAATATCTTCTCCCATTCTGTGGGTTGCCTCTTTGTTTTGTTGACTGTTTCCTTTGCTGTGCAGAAACTTTTTATCTTGATGAAGTCCCCAAAATTCATTTTTGCTTTTGTTTACTAGCTTTTGGAAATGTGTCTTGAAAGAAGTTGCTGTGGGCAATGTCAAAGAGGTTACTGCCTATGTTCTCCTCTAGGATTCTGATGGATTCCTGTCTCACATTGAGGTCTTTCATCCACTTTGAGTTTATCTTTGTGAATGGTGTTAGAGAATGGTTGAGTTTCATTCTTCTGCATGTGGCTGTCCAATTTTCCCAGCACCATTTATTGAAGAGACTGTCTTTTTTACATTGCATGTTTTTTCCTGCTTTGTCAAAGATTATTTGACCATAGAGTTGAGGGTCCATATCTGGGTTCTCTATTCTGTTCCATTGGTCTATATGTCTGTTTTTGTGCCAGTACCATGCTGTCTTGGTGATCACAGCTTTGTAATATAGCTTGAAATCGGGCAACGTGATGCCCTCAGCTTTATTTTTCTTTTTCAACATTTCCTTGGTGATTCAGGGTCTTTTCTGATTCCATACAAATTTTAGGATTGTTTCTTCCAGCACTTTGAAAAATGTCATTGGAATTTTGATTGGGATGGCATTGAAGGTATAGATTGCTCTGGGTAGCATAGACATTTTAACAATGTTTATTCTTCTGATCCATGAGCATGAAATATTTTTCCATCTTTTTGTGTCTTCTTCAGTTTCTTCCATGAGTGTTTTGTAGTTCCTAGAGTATAGATCCTTTACCTCTTTGGTTAGGTTTATTCCGAGGTGTCTTATGGTTTTTGGTGCTATTGTAAATGGAATCGTTCTCTAATTTCTCTTTCTACAGTTGCGTTGTTAGTGTATAAGAAAGCAACTGATTTCTGTGCATTGATTTTATATCCTGCCACATTACTGAATTGCTGTACGAGTTCTAGTAATTTGGGGGTGGAGTCTTTTGGGTTTTCCACATAAAGTATCATGTCATCTGCGAAAAGAGAGAGTTTGACTTCTTCTTTGCCAATCTGAATACCTTTTATTTCTTTTTGTTGTCTGATTGCTGTTGCTAGGACTTCTAGTACTATGTTGAACAATAGTGGCGAGAGTGGGCATCCTTGACATGTTCCTAATCTTAAGGGAAAGGCTCTCAGCTTTTCCCCATTGAGGATGATATTCGCTGTGGGTTTTCATAGATGGATTTTATGAACTTGAGGAATGTTCCCTCTATCCCTATACTCTGAAGAGTTTTAATCAGGAAAGGATGTTGTATTTTGTCAAATGCTTTTTCTGCATCAATTGAGAGGACCATATGGTTCTTCTCCCTCCTCTTATTAATGTGTTCTATCACACTGATTGATTTGCGAATGTTGAACCACCCTTGCATCCTGGGGATAAATCCCACTTGGTCGTGGTGGGTGATCCTTTTAATGTATTGTTGGATCCTATTAGCTAGGATTTTGTTGAGGATTTTGGAATCCATATTCATCAGGGATATCAGTCTGAAATTCTCCTTTTTGATGGGGTCTTTGCCTGGTTTGGGGATTAAGGTAATGCTGGCCTCATAGAATGAGTTTGGAAGTTTTCCTTCTGTTTCTATTTTTTGAAACAGCTTCAGTAGAATAGGTATTATTTATTCTTTGAATGTTTGGTAGAATTCCCCAGGGAATCCATCAGGCCCTGGACTCTTGTTTTTTGGGAGGTTTTTGATCACTGCTTCAATCTCGTTACTGGTTATTGGCCTATTCAGGTTGTCAATTTCTTCCTGTTTCAGTCTTGGCAGCTTATAGGTTTCCAGGAAGGCCTCCATTTCATCCAGATTGCTCAGTTTATTGGCATATAGTTGTTGATAATAATTTCTAATAATTGTTTCTATTTCCTTGGTGTTAGTCGTGATCTCTCCCTTTTCATTCATAATTTTATTAATTTGGGTCCTTTCTCTTTTCTTTTGGATAAGTCTGGCCAGTGGTTTATCGATCTTATTAATTCTTTCAAAGAACCAACTTCTAGTTTCGTTGATCTGATCTACTGTGTTTCTGGTTTCTAATTCATTGATTTCTGCTCTAATTTTAATTATTTCTCTTCTAATGTGTGGCTTAGGCATCATTTGTTGCTTTTTCTCTAGTTCTTTAAGGTGTAGAGTTAGTTGGTGAATTCGGGATTTTTCTATTTTTTTGAGTGAGGCTTGGATGGCTATGTATTTCCCCCTTAGGACCGCCTTTGCAGTATCCCATAGGTTTTGGACCGATGTGTTTTTGTTCTCATTGATTTCCATGAATTGTTTAAGTTCTTCTTTGATTTCCTGGTTGACCCAAACATTCCTGAGCAGAGTGGTCTTTAGCTTCCAAGTGTTTGAATTTCTGCCAAATTTTTTCTTGTGATTGAGTTCCAGTTTTAGAGCATTGTGGTCTGAGAATATGTAGGGAATAATATCAATCTTTTGGTATTGGTTGAGACCTGATTTGTGACCCAGTATGTGGTCTATTCTGGAGAAAGTTCCATGTGCGCTCGAGAAGAATGAGTATTCTGTTGTTTTAGGGTGGAATGTTCTGTAAATATCTATGAGGTCCATCTGGTCCAATGTATCATTCAAAGCTGAGAGCTGGTCCTTGAAGGAAAGGCTGTGCAGGGGAGCTGAGACAGGTTCAGGATGCAAATGCAGGCAGTTCAAGCTCATTAATTCAGACTTCAGTGGTTTGCAGTCTGGGATGATTTGATGCCAGCAAAACCAGGCTTCCTTTTCACTATTAATAAGAGTGTAAACAAGATTAGGGGGCGAGTGCAGGGAAACTAAGGTAGGCCATTGTTATCATAATATTGCAAGGGAATGTTAATTCACACAAGCAAACAAACTATTTTCAACTACTTTGAGGCTGCTGTTTACATATCAACAGTGTGCTAATTGCAAATGACTCCTCTCTTAGTGCAGAGCTTGGTCTACTCTGTTAGCTTTTGGTGGGAGAATTTTTTACATTTGAAGGCAGTTATGGTCCTTTTCTTTAAAAATACTCTGTAATTTGGACTTTTCTCTTTACCTTTTTTTTTTTTTAAAGATTATTTATTTATTTATTTACTTGACAGAGAGAGAGAGCACAAGCAGGGGGGTGGCAGACAGAGGCAGAGGGAGAAGCAGGCTCTCCGCCGAGCAGGGAGCCTGACTCGGGACTCGATCCCAGGACCCTGAGATCAGGACCTGAGCCAAAGTTAGACGCTTACCGACTGAGCCACCCAGGTGCCCCTTTACCTTGTTTTTTACCAACCATGTGAGGATGCCCAAGATTCAGGGACGGTGCTCACAGGAGAGTGCTGCCTCGGGGAGAGCAAGCAGGGGCTGTCCAGAGCTACAGAGAGCTCTGGGCATGGAGGTACCTGAGCAAAGGTTTCCTAGAAGTGATCATCCACTTGGTTCTTGAAAGGTGATGGGTTTGGCTTGATCTGGGACTCATCCCTCAGCTCACACCCCTCTCACCTGTCCTGTGCACCCCATCTGTCTGGCCAGCCCCCCTTTATTATATTGCCCTACCCTTCACATGGCACTCAGCTGCCAGATTAGAACCCCAGAGGCCATCCCCGTAGGGAGGCATCACCCCCTGGGGGATGTGGCTGGGCTGTGTGGAATATGAGAGCCCAAAGAATTGCTCCTCTTTTGAACTCATAGGAGAAGACATTAGGGCAGGAGGGTAGAGTAGTAGTTCTCAAATCTGGATGCACATTAGAATCACCTGGAAAGCTTTAAAAAAAATTGAATTCCCAGGTCCCACCCCAGATCAATTAAGTCAGTAGGGTAGAGGATCACAGCTGTAGAGTTTATTACTTACATTGCTCAAAGGGTTGCTTGATCCCACTATATCTCACGTGGCTGTCAGACTCTTCTGTGTGTTTTCCTTGCTTCTCCCTCATTAACGAGCGTAACAAATTCATTACCTCCATTAAGTCAGCCAAACTTTATTGAGTGTCTGCTTTATATCGGGCATGAAACCATAATTCAGAGGGCCAAAGATGAATGACATAGTTCCTGCCCTCAGGACTTCGTAACTGGGGAGAGAGAAGTGTGCAAAGAAAATAGTATTCTGGTGTGGCCAATGGTGTCATGGAGGAGGGACACCACTGTGTAGGAGCACAGAGGAGGCAGTGGAGGACTCAGCCTGGAAGAAATGGGGGAATATTTCTTAGAAGAACTAGCATCCAGGGTGAACCTTGAAAAGAAAGTAGGAATTCTCCGGGCTAAGGGAACTTGGGGCAGAGGGAACAGTATGTGCAAAGGCCAGGAAGTGTGAAGCTGGGTTGTGTATTAATCAGTCAGTGCCAGGCACCTTGTTGAACTCTTCCTAATCTCACAAGTTAAGAACTATTTTTACCTCCAATTTACAATTAGGAAAAGGAGGCATAGGGACGTTGAACAATGTGACTGAGGTGCTTCGATTGGTAAGTGGAGAAGTCGAGATGGAAAGCAAGCCGCACCCAGCCCCAGAACAAGAGCTAGGTGAGGAGGATGGGAGGGGAGCGGAGTGGGGCGGGCAGCAGGGCAGGACGTGAGTGACAAGGGTAATGCTTGCAATGGGATCTCGGCTGTTTACATGGTGCCTCATGATTTCTTTTTTTCTTTCTTTCTTTTTTTTTTTTTTTTTAAAGATTTTATTTATTTTTTAGAGAGCCAGCGAGAGAGAAACAGCATGAGAGGGGAGAGGGTCAGAGGGAGAAGCAGGCTCCCTGCTGAGCCGGGAGCCCGATGTGGGACTCGATCCCAGGACCCCAGGATCATGACCTGAGCCGAAGGCAGACGCTTAACCATCTGAGCCACCCAGGCGCCCCAGATTTCTTTTTTTTTTTTAAAGAGAGAATCTCAAGCAGACTCCGTGCTGGGTGCAGAGCCTGACGTGGGGCTCAATACCATGACCCTGAGATCAGGGCCTGAGCCAAAACCAAGAGTCAGACACTCAACTGACTGAGCCACCCGGGCGCCCTGGTCCATCATGACTTCTAAAACACATTCATGTTCCTTTGGTGCCCAACAATTCCTGGTTGGACTGATTTTCAATGCGCCATCCCCCAGCCCTCTCTAAAGCCAGATGCATACAGGAAGGGCAGACTGGGCTCTGAGCCAACGGCAGGGTTAGCAGAACCTCTGCGTGGGGGTCCCTGGCCTCGGAGCTCCCAGGCTAGGCTGAGGGACTCTGGTTCTAACTGGGGATGCGCTACACTGGATTGCCTGGGGGTACAGAGGGCATAACTTGATAACTTTGGGGGCTCCTGTGGTCAAGAGTTCAGGAGTGTCCTTGGTCTGGAGCAACATAGACACTCATTTGGTACCACCTTCGGGTCCCCACTAAATACCCACAGTCTCTCTGAGGTTGTCCATGGCTGTGATACTGTATGTATATCTTTTGTATGAACGATATGTTTGTGGCAGAGCTAAGAGATTGCTTTTAGAAGGCAAGAGCTCTGGGCTTTGAGTCAGTGGAGCTGGTCTTGCCGTTAGGGCAGTAAGTAAGTGACCTGCTCATAAGGGCAGGAGGGGGTGAGACGGTCTCGCAGTGTGCAGGGTCAGTCTGCTTCTTAGAACTCAGCTGGGGGTCATTTGTAATTCTCGAGGCCGGTTTTGAGGGACAAGGACCACTTGGTATTATAACAGAGCTCAAGCAGAAGGCTATAATCACATGTCACCCTGACAAAAGTGAAGACTTGTTTAAAATACCTATCTCTGGGAAACCTCTCTTGCAGAGACAAATGAAGTAATTTGAGGAATAGGCTCAGTCTATATTCAACACAAAGGGGATGAGAGAATTAATTAAAGGGGAGGGGCGGGATTGATCGTGCTTGACGCCTCGAGCCTTGGTCTGACGCCTCCCTGGCAGCCTCTGATGCCTGAGCCGGGACGCACCGCCCAACGTGTCCTCCGCACAACGTGATGGAGAAATGAGATTAGCAGGCATCATAGGACTGTGGTTCTTACACAGGGCGCATCTATACAGCAGCTGAGCGAGAACTAGAAAAAGGAGTCCCTTCTGGAAGGAAGCAGCCTGGAGAGTGCCCCGGCTTGGCAAGTGGCGAGAGGCTGATTTCTTTCTTTCTTTTTTCTTTTTTTTTTTAAAGATTTTATTTATTTATTTGAGAGAGAGAGAGAGAGAGAAAGAGCTCAAGAGGGGGGAGCGGGAGAGGGAGAAGCAGACTCCCCGCCGAGCAGGGAGCCCGATGCGGGACTCGATCCCGCGACTCCAGGATCATGACCTGAGCCGAAGACAGTCGCTTAACCAACTGAGCCACCCAGGCGCCGAGAGGCTGATTTCTCTCGTCCCCCTGCTCTGTTGGCCAAGTGCCTTCGTGGAAGTTGGACACCTGTGCCTAGCAGCCCTGTTTGCAGGGGGCCTGAGGTCGAGGTTGGCCCTCTCTCTGTCTCTCTGCCTCAGCCTGGAACAAACGTGTGGCTGGATAGGAGCCGCAGAACCCAAGAGGAGGTGGAATTTGGTGGCCAGCCAAAGACATCTCATCACATCCTTCCCCCAGGGCTCTCCAAAAAAAGCCACAGGCCTGAGGACTGACCTTTTTGAGAAGCTCCCCCGCGCCTGACACTGGCAGCCTCACCAGGAAATCATTGGGAGGCACCCCCTGTGTCTTCAGAGTCAGGGAGTGAGCCAGGCAGTGTATTGGCTTCCTATTGCTGCTGTAAGGAATGGCCACACATTTAGCGGCTTCGATTGACACAAATGTATTCTCGTCATGTTCTGGAAGTCGAAAGTCCAAAATGGGTTTTATCTGTTGAAAATCAAGGTATTGGCCGGTTGCATTCCTTTTGGAGGCTCTTCAGGAGAATCTGCTTCCTTGCCTTTCCTAGCTCCTGGAGGCTGTCTGTATTCTTCGGCTCGTGCCCCTCCCTTCATCTTCTAAGCCAGCTGTGCAGCATTTTCACACCTTTCTCTTTGGCTCTGGCCATCCCTGCCTCTCTCTTATAAGGACCCTTGTGATGAATTGTGATTATCCCAGACAGCTGAGGATTGTCTCCCCATCTCAAGGTCCTTAACAAAGTCACATCTGCAAAGTGCTCTCTGCTGTGGAGGGTAACATAGTCACAAATTCCCAAAGGACTAAGATGTGGACTTCTTTGGGAACCGTTATTCTGCCTACCACAACACCTATATGTTGCCTTTTTTGTTTGTTTGTTCTGGGTGTCTATGTCTCTATCAGATTGGGAGCTTCTTGAGGATGAGAATTGTATATGTTTTGTATCATTGGCATGTATCACATTACTTAACACAACAGGTGTTGGCAAATACTAGTTCTTGAACAAATACATCCTGACCTCTTCAGGGTTACGGTTAAGATCACCGAAGCCTAGAGAGATGTGTGGCTTATTTAAAGTTATACCGATCTCATGGCAGATCTGAGTCTTTCCACTTTCCCACCTAGATAGACAATGGTCTGAAGTCTCACTGTACAAGATAGCCTATCCTTTTCCGGTAGGATGACATTGACATTTCTCCCAACCCTGCTGGCTGGGGTTGTTTAGAAGGACATTATCTATCCATACAGAGTATAAAAAGGAGTCCAGGCTATGGAGCCTCTAAGACCTCGGTCTAAATTCTGCTTCCACTTTATAGCAGTTAGCTATTGCTGTGTAACAAACCTCTCCATAACCTAGTGGTTTAAAACAACAACTTATAATTTCTCATTTGTCTATGGGTTGTGGGGGAGGTCTGTTCATCTAGACCTGACTTGATTGACCTTGGCTAGGTTTGCTCGTGTCTGTGGTCACCTACTGGGTCAGCTGGGGGCTGGCTGGCCTGGGATGGCCTGAACTGGGACAAATCAGCTTTGTTCCATGTAGTCTCTTATCATCCAGTGGGTAAGCCTAGGCGTATAGTTGTGGCCATGTCAGGTTCTGAGAGAGAGAGAGTAGGAGTGTACCAGCTCTGAACTGGCATGTCATCACTTTTGCCACATCCTCTTAGCCAAAGCAAATTGGAGACTAGATTCAAGGGGGTATGGAAATATTCCCGCTTCTTTATGGGAGGATCAATGAAGTCACCTTGATACAGGGAGGGGTGGAAAATTAGGAGCAATTCTATAGTTAATCTACCCCCTGTTTTGACTCCATGACAGTCAAGTTTCTTAATTCCTTGATTCCCTAGTTTCCACACCTGGAGAATGGGGAATAGTAATAATACCACACTCTGGTGAGGATTCAATGAGATGGAACACCCAAAACACTTAGCAGTGCCTGGCATGGTGTTCAGTAATGATAGCAGAGGCAGTGCTTAGTAAGATCAGCAATTACTATTGTTACTGTTTTTGTTCCTGTTATTACATAATAATTGTTCCTATTATTATAGTTACTACAAGGACTGGCAGGAACACCATGGTCCCGATAAGAGAGAACAGATGCTGGGGGGATGTAATCTCACTTCATGGGGACAGGGAGGCAAGAGCATGGCCATTTCTGAGTACCTGTTACCTTTCTTCCATTCCATAAGGAGGTGACTATTGTTAAGGATAAATATGAGGGGCGCCTGGATGGCTCAGTCGGTTAAGTGTCTGAGTCCTGATTTCGGCTCAGGTCATGACATCAGTTAATGAGATCAAGCCCCACATCAGGCTCTGAGCTCAGTGGGGATTCTGCTTGAGATTCTCTCTCTCTGCCCTTACCCCAATAGCACGTGCTCTCTCTAAAATAAATAAATAAATTTTTTAAAAAAAGGATAAATATGAAAATAGCATTTAGGGATGGTGTGAGACTTGAATTCAGAGGACCTGGATCCAAGTACCAGTTCTTCATCCTATTAGCTGTGAGAATTTGAACAAATTACTGCACCTCCCGAATCTCAATTTCTTTCCCTATAAAATGGAGATAATAGTATCTACTTCCCAAGTCTGTTAGGTGAGCTGACTCAATCACAACAAGTAAAGAAGAGCTTTGTGAGCTGGAAAACACTAGGCAAATATTCCTTATTATAATCAATTGGTCCTTTCCTTCTTGTCATCTGCATCTGTGCCCTCAAAGTCTCAGGCTGTCTCAGGATGATGAGCTTTAAGAAGATGATGGAAGCTTCTTGGCTCTCTGGTTATCTGTGAGCAGGAAACTTACCTTAACTTGTGTGATTTTCCAGCAGTTATCCAAGCTTAAAAGTTTCATAAAAGGGGACAAATTCCAAATGTTCAACCTTCTAAAATCAAAAGGAATGACTCACAGGTCATTAGCATCCCTGGAACATAGTGGCTTCTGTTTTATTGCTATTAAGTAGGATTTAGCTCTATTTTATTAAGGCAATTTTTACAATCATGTGAGAGGTTAATGCATTTTGCACATAATCCACTGCCTAGCTCACTAAATGCTGAACCCATTAAAGCCAAGCCATGCAGGGGAAGGTTTCAAGACAGAGTGACATATTATGGGTGGTGTGCAAAGAGTGACTAAAAGTATCTGAGGGCTTTTTTTTCTTCTCTTCAAAATTTAAAATTTGTTCTCAAGCAGGAAAATAACAGAGCTGTTCTAGCAAAACTACTTATTTAGGAGCATATAGCTACAGCTGGTTAGCTGTGGTGGGCATCGATGGACTGATGTCCAGGCGCTGAAGGATTGAGAGAGCATCTTCTCAACAGTCCGCAGCCCCCTGGCCAGTTAGGTCTTCTTTTATGATTTCTCTATCATCTGGGTCCTGAAAGACACTATCTGTCAGGAATTCTGCATTTATTAAGCAATAATGGATTGCCCCGCCCTCCATATTCTCTTCATGGGAGACAGAGCTGTTTGGAGTTTTGAGCAGTCGCAGGTCACAGTGATCACATGAATATCTGAAGCCTGGAGGAGGCAGGAACCAGATCATGGAAGACTTTGTAAATTTTTTTAGAGTAAATACCTAGGTAAATATCAAGATATTTTGGGTAAATATCTAGGGGTGGGATTGTTGGGTCAAATAAGCAGCATGTGTTTGACTTCTACCACGCTGTTTTCCAAGGTAGTAACATTTCGACTTCCTACCAGTAACGTACAATCATTCCAGGAGCTCTACATTTATGAAATTGGAGCCATTGCGGTAGGTTTCTAGTGGCATCTCATGGTGGTATAATTTGTGTTTTCCTAAGGATAACGGATATTGGCATCTCTTTGTGTACTTGTTGGGGGCAGGATTTTCCACAGTGGACTCATAGGCTCCAATCTGTGTTTTAGGTTCTCGAACCAAGATGGAACGAAGATCTTGAATTAGATTTCTTCTCATCGTTCCTGCCGAAGTGATGCAACCAAAGGAACAGGGAAATTCTACACAATTTCTGAAAGCCACAGAGAGATCTTCTCTGAAACCTCTGAGACTTTTAACAAAACAAAACAAAATAAAATTGGAAGTGGAGAGCACAGGTAGGGGCAGGTACTGGCTGCTCGCTCTTCTGTCCATTGGTTGGTGGAAAGAATGAAACAATTTTACTCTGCCCCACTCCTTAGTTCTTCTTGGATCAGAGTGGTACAGATGGAAATAAGGGAAACATTCTATGTTAGAAACTTCTGTTGGCAGAGGAAGGGTAGGGCTCAGGCCTCTTACAGCCATCCCCAAGATGGCAAAATAAACAAACAAAAAACCAACCAAACAAACAAAAAACCTGGTTGTACCCTAATATCTATTCTCCCCTTCTTTCATAGCAGTAGAATTTTTAGTTGGTCAAGTGGCCACTCAGAATAAAAATTACATTTCCTAGTCTCCCTTATATGATTGAGGTTTGCCCTGAAATGTAAGTAGAAATGGTAATGATGGTAATGATCATCTCCAGGAAGTATTTTTTTTTTTTAAGAGAGAGAGAGAGAGAGTGTATGTTGGGGGGTGGTTGGGGGGTGGGGGAAGGATGGAGGGAGAGAGAGAATCCCAATCAGGCTGCATGCCCAGTATGGAGCCAGACACAGGGCTCATCACAGAGCTTGATCCCATGACCCAGAAATCATGACCTGAGCTGAAATCAAGAGTCAGATGCTTCACCCACTGAGCCACCCAGGTGACCTTCCAGGAAGTGTTCTTAAAGGGAGGGTGTATGTGTTTTCCCCACCTTCCTACTGCTGGCTGGATTCTGGACTTGAGGACTGGAGTTGATGCATCCACTTTGGACTATGAAATAAGACCCTACCCTGAGGGAGGTTGAGCCACAAGACTGAATGAGCCCAAACCCCTGACACTGTGGAACACGGAATCAAAGCTAGACTGACAGCTTCTGGATTTCCGTTTCTTGAGAGAGAAATAAACTTCTATCTTGCTTAAGCCACTATTTGTTTTTTTTTTTTAATTTTGTCACTTGCAGCTGAAGCTAAATTTAATTTATGAACCCTGATTGCTCATTGCCCTTGGTCACTTTCAGGAAAGGTATAGTGACTTACTAATTACCAGCAGATTATCCAAAGTGAACCAACTATAAATGTCATCAACAAGTATAAGGAAATGATGAAAAGATGCTGGTTTTGTGAAAAGACAGCGATTCAAAGAGAGGGACTGGAAGACCAGTCTGAACATTCAGCACAAACAGTGCACCCGGCGGAAACAATATTTCAAAAAGCTCTCTTAATTGTGTGAGATACTGTTATGTTGATTTTAAAAGATCTATCTGAAAGCAATAAAGAGTTCTTAGAAGGGAGAGGTATGGTTTCCATTGGTTTCTACCCCACCCAGGCTGAGCCTAGCCAAAAGGACACATCAAAGAACAGCCTGATGAATTAGAAAACTAGCTTGAGAAACTCTCCCAAAACTCAGATGAAGATTTTGAAGAGGTAGAACAGAAGCATTAAACAAAAGGAAAAGAACTTCAGAATGAATGGAGAATTTAACTAAAAATAGGCATGGAGGGCCAGATCCAGGAAATTCACCGTCCATTTAACGGAAGTCCCAGAAGCAGAGAGCTTTCTAGAAGTGAAGCTGTAATTGAAGAAGGGAGTGTCCTTGAGTTGAAGAAAATAAATACATCTTCAAATAGCAATATCCACCAAGGGCTGGGAAGGAGCATTGAAGGAAGTTCAAAACTAGAGATTATCGGACAGATATCACTAGTACCAGACAGAAAAGCCAACAGAAGGATCAGATTGTTGACGGATTTGTCTTCAACTTATGCTCAAATATGATGGAAAATATTTATAAAATTCGGAGGCTAAATAATTGTGACTCTATAGTTTCTCCTATAAAATAAACTATTCAAATAATAGCAGCCGTGGTTACTTACTATGTGACAGGCACTGTTCAAAGCATGTTGGTTGAATTATTTCATTTAACACTCACGGCAACCCCATAAAGTGGCCACTATCATCCTTTTTACAGATGAGGAAATTTTTTTAAAGAGTTTATTATTTTTGAGAGGGAGAGAGTACAAGCAGGGGTAGGGGCAGAGGGAGAAGCAGACTCCCCACTGAGCAGGGGGCCCAATGCGGGACTCGATCTCAGGACCCTGGGATCATGACTTTGAACCAAAGGCAGACGCTTAACCTACTGAGCCACCCAGGCGCCCCTATAGATGAGGAAATTCAGGCACAGTGAGGTTAGTAACTTGCCCAAGGTCACACTGTAAAGGCAGAAGAGACACAGTATGAACTCAGCTCACGCTCTTAATCACCACACTACACTGTTTCCTAAAATAAGTTGAGAAATATTAATCTCCTAGTAGGAGAACCAGACTTCAATCAATACATGTTCAGCTGCAACTATGATAAGTGCCAGTAGGGGGTGCTATAGAATTTTTATGCTTGGGAATCCAGCCTGACATTTCACAGATGAATGGCATATAGTTACTGCTTATTGAATGCTTGCTTTCTACCTGGTACTGAGTGTCATCCATAGGGAAAAACTAGGGGAAGGATCTGGGTGATGATTTTCTGCTTACACAGAGTACAGAGAAACTCAGACTTGGGAGGAACCATGTCTATCAGAGAGGATCATCTTCACCATGTCCAGTGTCTGCTTATAAACCCCATCAACGGGGAGCTCGCTACCTCTTGCAGGACCTGTGTCTTCAATGAACACCTGGGCCCCAAATGGTCCCAGACTTCAGATCTGAGGTTGTTCTTGAGGGTCGGAGATAGAAAATGATTTCAAAGTCTTGGCTGGTTAACAATAAAGAGAGTGGGACAATGTGCTTTAAATGTCTTTCCAAAGGGCAGTCAGGCTTATGATGGAAAAAGGAAGTGTTCATAAAGGCCGTAATGCAGCTTCCCAGGGGCTGATCTTGCAATGGATGTCCGGATGTCTGGAATAGCTTCTAGTGCTCAGTGGGTCTCCTGATTCCCTGATTCATGTATTTACTCCTTCACACTATCATTCGTGGATTTTTTGTACCACATCCATTCATTCACTCCTCCATTTATTTTTTTTCATTCACTCATCGATTCAGTAGGCATTTGCTAGGCCCCTTCTGGTCTACGTGCAGGACGGGGGAACGGGATCCATTTCCAGGAGGTTCTGCCATGTATACACTAAGACTCAAGTTACTAACTGAAAAAGCCTGCAGATTTCCAAAGTGTGTGGGTCTGTGAGAGTGGGGACTGCTCCTAGTATCCAACTAGAGGACTGGAGTGGTGCACCGAGGGGCAGGTGTGTGTGCTGCCTGGCACACATAGGCGATTCACGGGAGGAATGTGGCCCTAATGACTTATGAGTAAACGAAAAAGCACTTGAGTTTTCCACTTAGCTCTCGTTTTATAAATGAAGATCCGGGCTCAGGTCACATTTTCCTATGCCGATGTCTGAAAGCAAGGTATGCGTCTCACTTTAGCGCAGGTCGACAGTACAGGGGACAATTATTTAGGAATCGATTTGAAATCATTTATACTCCAACCAAATTCACAATGCTAGTATCTTCAACCAGACATGAGTGGGGAGGAAGGGAGAGACCAGAACTAAAGAGAATGATCAGCACGGTTTTAACATAGGTACGAGGATGGAAGAAAGGCAGGACACCTCTTGTAGGCCAGGTGAGTGCTTGGTCAAGGGTCGGGGTCAGGGCCAAAGGGGGGCAGACTGGAAGATGGACAATAAAGCGGGAGGAGTAAGTGGAGTGCCACCCAGGGATTTTGCTAGAAACTGGGGTGTGGTTGACCTTGGGTTTGGCGTAGGGGTCACTTGGCACCAACACACCTTCTTCAGGCACATCCTTTATGTGAAGCTCCTGACTGTGCCCCTTACTGCCATCTGGGTGTCTCCCAAGGCTGGCATCCCAGCCTTCAGGAGTAGCACGGAGCACAAGGAGCTTCCCATGGAAGGTATACCATGGCCCGGTCAGTGTGATCATTCCTGTCCCCATTTCCCCAACTCTCTAGCTCACTCTCCCTCTATCTCATTCCCTCTCCCTTCTCTCTTCCCTCCTTCTCTTCTCCCTTCTCTCTCTTTTTTTCCAGGGTCTTCTGAGTCCCTCTTTTTCTTTCCCCATTGATCTGTCCTTTCCTTTCACCTGTGTTCATTTTCCATCATTGCCATGAATACGAAGCAATGCCTCCCAATTTCCAGATGCCAGAGATACAGAGATGAAAAAGTCAGGGTCCCCCAAATGTGGAGCCACTTGCAGGGGAGACAGACAAATGCTCTGCAAAGTTAGAAGGAGGCTCAAGGTACAGTGGGAGCACTGAGGAGGGAGAGGTTATTAAATCAGTGGGTACTGGGAAGGGGGTAGGGAGAGTTACAAAGAGGAACAGAGGCTTGAGATGGGCACTGACCAATGATGGGGAGTTCACGGTTGGATGGGCGCCTTCCAGGGAAAAGGAACAGCATGGGCCTGAAGCTTGGAGGCAGAGAGACCATGGTGGGTCCATGTACCTGGATCTCAGGGATGTGGACTTGGTGGGAAGTCACTGATCATGGAAGCTTGTTCCATACTCTGAGCAAAAGCATTCCCTAGAAGTTCAGCTTCCTGGCCAGGAGGAATTTGGGGGAGAGCCCCCCCCCCCACCTTCACTTCCCAGTTGGAGGGAGCTGATGCGCTGTGAACAGACAGGAAATAGGGGCCAGATAGTGGAACACCTGGAGCTCACTGCTGGGCCCTGCTCACCTTGTCCTGTCCTGCTGTCCTTGGGGCTGTTGGCTGTGGGGAGGAAGGGAGGCAGAGGGAGTTGCGGGGAAGAAATAGTTTCAGCTATCTCTTAGCTGCTGAGAATTCACTGGGCCTGTCTGCTGGCCCATTGGTCATTCAGGGTAAGGCCGGGGCAGATTTTCAAGGGGGTGGGGGAAGAAATCACTTTTCTAAAAAGGAAGATGTTAACTCCTTGTGTGTCAAGCTTCATGCGCAACCGGCTTCTGGCAACCCTGAGTGGTTCCCGTGAGGCCTTGCCCTGCCCCGGTGCTTTCATGGTGAAATAACTGGCAGCTTATTGCAGCCCAGGCTGGGGCCCAGCCAGGCTGCATTGAGGTCTGTGGCTCCCTGTGAAGCAGGACCCAGGCAGAGGTCCTTAGTGAGCCACAGAAGGGCTTCGACGTGGACCAGGCCACTGGCTCAGGGTCACTACGACAGGCTTGGAACCCCGCGGTCCTCCCCCATGCCGGTGCCGGGCCCCTTCCCCACGGTGCGTCCAGGAGGGGCTCTCCTCTCCCCCAGTGCCACAAGGGCCGGTCTTCCCACAATGTCCTTGGACTGTACCCACATGACCAACTGTGCAAATCTCTGCTCAGCCTTGCAGCCCGGAGCTGAGCCAGAGGCCTCTTGACTCATTGCTGTAGCTGTTCTGGAACTTGGCACGGTTACTAGTATTCCTCAAAGTCATAATTACCACCACTTAGCCTGGGTTAGTGATCTGGAGCAGGGAGCAGCCCAGCCTGCATTGCCTCCTGCTGCCAACAGACAGACTACTGGTGATAGCTTCGTGGTTCATAATAATAATAATGATGATAATAGCTATCATTTATTGGACACTCGCTGTGGACCTGGCTCGGGGCTAGGTGTTTTACATGCGAAACAGAGCCTACTCCTGTTTCTCCCCCAATTCTCTCCACCCCCCCGCCCCCATCTTGGGTCTGGTTCATAACCGTTGATTTGCATGGCAGCTTTTATTTTCGAGCAGGGAGGGGAGAGGGTGTTCTGAGGACGAGGTTGGAGTGGATGAGATGCAATGTCTCCCATCTGGCCTCTCATGTGGTCTGGGTTGGAGCAGTTTGGTCAGCAGAAAGCCAGGAATGGACAGAATGCTTTTTTTTTTTTTTCCATGAGGCACCTGGTAAGATTCTGGACAAGAAATCCTGGACAGAAAGGGACAAAAGTCCAGGGAGACTTTGTGAGGCTTTAGGCCAAGCGAAGCTGCTTTGGAGGGCGACCCTCACCCCAGTTCTGCCTGGACCCCAATGGTTGGTGGCTTTGGCCACAGCCAGCTGTTGATGACCACTGTATGATGGATGGGGCAAGGGTGAGGCTTCTTGTTGTAGGTTGTGTTCTCCAGGGACAGATGCTGATAGCAAGATGTTTTGGGGATCACACCCATGGAGGAGAGGGAGCCTATGCAGGTTTGGGTGGATGAAGAAGCTCAACTACCATGCAAGCCCAAAATGCTTCTGGCTTCAGGGAGCTCCAGATGCCCCTTGGCTGATAGATGCATCACTTCAATCCTCTGTTGTCGGATGACCACCTTCCTATAGGGACACCAGTCATATTAGATTAAGGACCTGCCCTACTCCAGGATGACCTCATCTTTTTTTTTTTTATTCTTATGTTAATCCCCATACATCACATCATTAGTTTTAGATGTAGTGTTCCATGATTCATTGTTTGTGCATAACACCCAGAGCTCCATGCAGAATGTGCCCTCCTCAATACCCATCACCAGGCTAACCCATCCTCCCACCCCCCTCCCCTCTAGAACCCTCAGTTTGTTTTTCAGAGTCCATCGTCTCTCATGGTTCGTCTACCCCTCCGATTTCCCCCCCTTCATTCTTCCCCTCCTGCTACCTTCTTCTTCTTCTTTTTTTTTCTTAACATATACTGCATTATTTGTTTCAGAGGTACAGATCTGAGATTCAATAGTCTTGCACAATTCACAGTGCTTACCAGAGCACATACCCTCCCCAGTGTCTATCACCCAGTCACCCCATCCCTCCCACCCCCCCCACTCCAGCAACCCTCAGTTTGTTTCCTGCGATTAAGAATTCCTCATATCAGTGAGGTCATATGATACATGTCTTTCTCTGTTTGACTTATTTCACTCAACATAATACCCTCCAGTTCCATCCACGTCGTTGCAAATGGCAAGATCTCATTCCTTTTGATGGCTGCATAATATTCCATTGTATAGATATACCACATCTTCTTTATCCATTCACCTGTCGATGGACATCTTGGCTCTTTCCACAGTTTGGCTATTGTGGACATTGCTGCTATAAACATCGGGGTGCACGTACCCTTTCGGATCCCTACTTTTGTATCTTTGGGGTAAATACCCAGTAGTGCAATTGCTGGATCATATGGTAGCTCTATTTTCAACTTTTTGAGGAACCTCCATACTGTTTTCCAGAGTGCAGGATGACCTCATCTGAACTACATCTGCAACCACCTTTTTGGCAAATAAAGTTACCTTCTGAGGTATTGGTATTCTAGGATTTTAACACATCTTTTCAGGGATACAATTTAAGCCAGAACAGACTTATAAGACCCTACATCCTATCTACCCTCCCTGAGCCCACTACTGAATTCTTCCACTGCCCTGGGGTCCATGTGCCAGGAAAAGAAAGCTAAGCTTTGGGGTTCAGCTGCAGGGAAGGTGGCATCTTGAACCCCCCTTTGCTGGAGGACATAATTTCTCCCCAAATCAAAGGTGTTTATGGCATTATAAAGCATCATAACAGGGTCTCCCCACAGAGGCCACCTGGACTCACACTTACGACTGTCCCCCACGGTGCTTGGTACACGGCAGAGTTTGAGAATGGGAAGGGAGTCTGGAGGAACTAACCTGCCACGTAAAGTGCAGCACAGTGGTCTGGCAGGACGGGGAGTGAGCGGTGACCATCAGACCTGGCAGGGTGGTGGCCCCTGGTGACTCAGGGAGGGCGGCTTCATGGCGTAGAGGGGCTAGTCACACGTTGTGCTGTGGTGGGCTCAAGAACTGGGATGAGGGTTAAGACAATACTTTGGGGGATGTTTGCTGTGACTGAGAGAATGTAGACAACAGCCAGAGGTTAAAAAGGGGGCTGTGGGATAAAGCGAGGCTTTTTTTAATTGGGAAAACTTAAGCACGTGTGCATGCTGACAGCAAGGTCTGGGTGCGAGGGAGAGCTTGAAGGTGCAGGCAAGAGAAAGGAGGACATTTGGCTGAGGCTGGCGGGTGTTTCTACCTTTGGACCCCTCTAATCCACACCATCTGCTCTTACCTAGAGATTTAATGCCCCCTCTCCTTGCCCACATTCAATTACAGCCTGGTATCCTTGGCAGGGACACAGGGATGGGGGGTGGTGGTAGGGTCACACCTGAAGTTTTGGTCCCAGGGGAGGGCCTGGATGCCCTGTGTGCTATAGGATGATACCTTCTCCCTCCCCTGAGCCTGATACTCACAGCGGAATTTTTGTGGTTTAGTTACCAAACTTCTCTGTGATTCTGTCGATTTCTAGGCCCTCAATCAATGTTTGCTGAACGGTGAATGAATGGATGGATCCCAAGGACAGGGTTACCGTGGAGCTCCCAAGCATTTATCTTGAATCTGGAAAATGCAAGAAAAATTGGGCCATCTGTTTCTGTATTATATCAGGATAGCAAAAAGCCACAGAACTTAACTGTAGCCAACTCAATCATGTGTGACAACCTGGCAGTAACGCAGGATGCCTTTGTGTAAAACACTGTGTGTGTGTGTGTGTGTGTGCGCGCGTGAGTGTATCTGCAAGAGCTGGATGTGACTGCATATAAAATCACATGTGTGCAAGAGTGTGCATATCTGAGTGTGTGTGTTACTGGCCGTGTGAGCCTGCATTGGTGTGGTTGTGTGTCTCTAAGTGAGCAGATAGATGCAGGAGCATGTGTGTCTGTGAGGATATGTGAGTCCACGTGCACACGCACAGCAAGACAGGCTCAGATGAGCAGGTGCACCACAAATTGCCGTCTGGTTGTGTCCATACATTATGTCGCCCTGAAAAATCTCTTGTTACCGAGCTCATGGTGTCCAAATGTAGCTGAGAACTAGTCTACCTCGCTCCTTCGGCCCGAGCTGAGCTGA
Source organism: Mirounga leonina (assembly GCF_011800145.1). Lineage (NCBI taxonomy): Eukaryota > Metazoa > Chordata > Mammalia > Carnivora > Phocidae > Mirounga > Mirounga leonina. The sequence continues at coordinate 64,671,799 of NW_023270447.1, forward strand.
GCCATGGGAATTGGTTAAAAACCAGAATGATCAAATACTCAGGAAGATAGGCAACCATTACTGCACAGGGTAGCTAGTAATTAAAGCGGGCTTACCTCCCACCCAGTACGAGCATTGTTTCATCGACCAGTGCTTCCATAAGAATATTCTGTGATGATGAAAATGTTCTATGTCTGCACTGTGTTTGGCCGGTCACAATGCTGGCCACGTGTTAAATACTTGACATGTGGCCCCTGGGTTGGAGCAACTGAATTTGTAATTTTCAGTACTTTTAATTAATTTAAATTTAAATTTAAATCGCCACATGTGGCTAGTGGCTGCAGGATGGGACAGCGCAGATCCGGGCCCTGTGTTGCAGGCTTTTCTCTCTGCACTGTGTCCCCAGAGCGTAGCCTCGGCCTGACACGGAGAGGGTGCCCAGGCAGTCAGGGCAGGCCTTTGGGGATTTGCATGAATGAAGAAAATAATGGAAATTTGATATAATACATGGAAAAAATAAATGAGTGCTTCTGAAGTGTTGGATAAATATCTTCCCTAAAGAGGTACACACTATCTTTACGGTGGAGTTTATCCTAAGGGTTTATTAAGACTTGGCCATTTTTTTTTCTTTCTCTCTCTCTCCCTCAGCCTAGTGTGAGTCAACCTCAGACTCACATTTGCACGAGGTATGAATTTCTCCCCAGTGGGGGCTCAGTTGGTGATATAATGAAGCCACTGTCACCTCTGCCCCCACCTTTGTGTGCCCGTGTGAGCTTGCTGTCTCAAAGCCCCGGTTGTTCAAAAGACCCTCCATCTCCAAGTGCACATCAGGGAAACTACAGAAGCTCTGCATTAGAAAGGCACTCGGCAGCTACTCCATCTATTCCTAGAAGCCTACCATTCTAAGCTCATCTCACCAGTAGCTCATGGTCGGATGGAGGAAGTGTGCAAGTTCCTGCTGATTTGGCAGCCTTGTCCCTCTGCCCACTGAGAAGGAACATGAAGTCTTCCAGAAGTCCTCCACCTCTTTCCCATTGGCTGCTGTTTTTCTGCCATTGTGCAGCTGGTGTTGCTCAATGTAAGCGCACGATCCCAAGTGTGTCACCTCTCGCGAACCCTTTGTGCCTCAGTTACTTCACCTACAAAACGGCAGTGATGTTAGGACCCATGGTACCCACATCACGGGGTTGTCAGGACACACAAATGAACTAATGTGCATAAAGTACTTAGAAGAGTCCCTAACATGGAGTAAGCTCTAAATAGATGATAATTATCAATTTCAGCATTATTATTTTTAATCATTATTTCATCTTGTCAGAATCGGATGATTGCCCAGTCAGTGGAGATTGTTTATTTTCAGAAACTATTGATGACTATTTTTTTTTTTACCTTAAATAAGAAATTGTGAAGTCAGTACTCATGGCACTTTATAAATATCTTTAACCACCATACCTATAATTAATTCTATAAATCAATAGTTTCTATATTTCTAAAAATCATGGACTCCTTATTTAATGGAAGCTCAAAATGTAAAACACATATAAATGGAGCTTCTCTAGGTGAAGGGAAAGTGGGCTTAAAGACCCTCCCTGACCAAGCTGTCCTTCCATGGGTTTCTTGGAAGCCATGGACTCCAGGATTATTCTTATAACCAAGATAATGGTGCTCGAGGTAAAGTCATCTACATCTTCAATCCTCTTCACATTGGGGTCAGGAGACATGTGCTGTTTCGTTAGTTACTGTAAGTATGCGAAGTGAGGATATCAGTTGACTCCATTTTAATGTTTTCCTTCCTCCCAATCTGGAACCTTCACCCATTGTCTTTGGTTGACTTGCACCCAAACCCTTCCTTAATCTCCTTATATAGATAGACTCTTCATTTCTGATATCCAAAGCTCTTCTTGTAGGGAATTTATGGACACTCCCTAGAGATGCTGCTACCCCTGGTGTTTTAATGTTTCACGTCTCCCCACTCTACCCTGAGTTTTTGAACCCAGGGGTCAGTGCTGGGGTCTTCTTATCTTTCCTGCAGCCCGCTGAAAGTCGCTCAAAGTCGGCACTCAATAAGTATTTGCTGAAGAAGACGCTGCCTTAGGAAAGAGCAAGAAATTTGGAGTCAGAAGACTGGAGTTAAGTCTTGGTTCAACCATGTGACCGGGCAAGTCCACCTACCCTCTCCGAGCCTCAGTATTCTCACCTGCAAAGTACGAAAGTGTGTCTCCTGGAAGGCCGGTGTGAGGAGTGAGCCAGGGGAGACAGGAAGCTCTTCGTAAACTGTAAAGGGACGGATGTATGATGTGCGTGAGAGGATTGTTGTTACTCTATCTGCAGGGGGCAACTTTGGCCTGGTAAGCCTTCTGGGCTCCCTTCTGGGGCTGAACAACAGGGATGGACTCATTTGTAGAAAACATTTGCTAATTATTGTCTGGTTTGAATAATTATCGAGGGATCCTGGAAACAGCCCTTCCCACGGATCAAACTGTCACATCTGTAGCCGACCTTTAAGTAATCTGAGTGGGGGTAATTACAAAGGGCTGGTTTTCTCTCAATATAGCTGTTCCCCAGCTAAAGGTCAACTCGAGGGAGCACAGTTTGATAATTGCAAGCAGTTTGATAATGAATTAGGGCACATATTCCCAGGGGTGCAGTCAGTGGTTTCCTCTTACAAAGACCAGAATGTGGATGCCCTGATGGGGAGAACCTCAAGGTTCCCACTTTATCCAGGCCTGACATGAGATCATTCATGGGAAGGTAACTGTAGTAGAGACTTGTACGGAGGGTGGGGTTAGTTCTTCCACGCCTGGGCCCCCCGAGGCCTGTGAATTCCAGTGCTCTGCTGTGGTCTACCGTTTGTGTCCTAGCTGCGTGCCTCATCTCCCTAGGGGGAGCTTTTCCTCCCTAATGACTGAGACCCCAAAACTAAAACATCAGAAAGTATAAAATCAGAGAGGACCAGGATTCTTTGTGGGGGACTTTGGACAAATCACTTTCTTCATCGAGTTCAAGTGTCCTTACCAATAAAACAGAGCTTGTGACTGTCCTGCCCACCAAGATAGGTCAGAGGAAGATCCAATAAAGAAATACATGGGAAAGCACTTTGCAAGCCTCAAAGTACTCTGTAAATGCTAGAGGTCAAGACAAACTCATTTTGTGCTCTCTCTTTAGCTTGGTTTTAAGCTTATCTGGGGTGGGCCTTATACTTCCCTTGCAACTGTCTCCTCTCCTCACCAGGTGCTTAAATTCAATAAAAATTTGAGAGAAGTGAACTGAGATAAAAGAGGGAGACTAGGAGAACTAAACTGAAGGAAGGTGACAGCTCTGCAGAATGTGAGGCCTGATCAGTGGCTACACTGTGTGAGTCAGAGGTCTTATCTTCCCTTTTCTTCGTAAGACTCATGCTTCACTCCCACCCCTTCTGCTCCCATCCCCGGGCTCCCTCTTAAATCTGTATCTTAGGTCCAGACAAATTTCTCCTTGGCCTGGAGTTTCCCAGTCCTATCACTTACGGTACCCGGAAAGGTGCTCCCTCCTTTTGGCTGAGCAGCGACCATGTTTAGTAGAGTTGGGCTGCAATATCCTCTTTGCCAGTAGGTGTCACCACTGAGCACACACACCGCTCATTCTTTCTACATCTGTTTGTTGAGGCTCCTTTGAGCTAGGCCCTCATCTAGGCATCCAAACGACATCCCTGCCTTCAGGAGTAAGGACAATAGCTAAATAAACACTTAATACCGAATGTAATGTCAGGTAATGATGAATGCTATGGAGAACGGGCAGGTTAAGGGTGGGGGCTGCATGGAGAGTGAGGGCTATTTCAGATAAAGTGAAGGAAGGTGATACAAAAATATCCTCAGGCCACAGACTGTGTGTCTACCCATTCATGTGTTTAAGGCATTTTACCTTCAATGGTGGTTGTTTTTTTTTTTTTTTTTAAAGATTTTATTTATTTATTTGAAAGAGAGAGAATGAGAGAGAGAGAGAGACATGAGAGGGGGGAGGGTCAGAGGGAGAAGCAGACCCCTTGCTGAGCAGGGAGCCCGATGCGGGACTCGATCCCGGGACTCCAGGATCATGACCTGAGCCGAAGGCAGTCGCTTAACCAACTGAGCCACCCAGGCGCCCTGGTTTTTTTTTTTTTTTTTTCTATTACTAAATTGACCTCTGGTCTCTGAATCCTCATTTCAGAGAGCTTGGGGGTGGAGATCACTCTCAATCTTCCTTAGGGATCCCCACTCAAAGGGAAGAGTTTCAATACTGGGCTCTTAGGCAGAGCCAAAGCACTGGGAGGGAGAGTAAGGCAATTGGCCTCTTGCGCCGAGTCATTTGTCCCCACGGCACCCTATGACTTCCTATAGGGTCTAGTGGCCTTCCGTTACTTCTGCATCCTGCTTGAAGTGGGAGAATGATTTAAGGGCTCTTCACAGTTCTGTCTGCCTGAGCGACCCTCCCAGAGGGCATGAGAATGGGTTCTCTCCCATTCTCCCTTATGTCTCTCTCCTCCCTGCCCTGGGGGTGGGGGGGTTGGGCTGGGGATGGGTAGAAAGTGAACCCCAGTTCTCCCCAGCTTCTGGACACTTCTCCAGGCCTGAGAAATCCCCTCTCCCCGTGAAACAAAAAAGCAGAGAGATTTGCAGGCTATTTCTGGTTTTTGCCCTGCTGCCTCTCTCCCAAGGCAGTGAGCACAGTGCTGACGACTGGCTTGGGGGTGGGAGTGAGCGGGGAAAACACAGGGGAGCAAAAGCACAGATTGGAGAGATTCGTATCTCAAAATATCATCTCAGCCACACCTGTGGAAGAAATCCCAGCCTTACTTCCCTACTCCCGGAAGTTCAGTGCTTTGCGTGTTCGGTGTACTTAAAACAAGGGTCACCAGACTCCTGTGTGTTTGCGCCCACACGCTTGTTCCCATCCACACCTGCGTCCTCTAAGGTGAGTAGGGTTTCTTCTAGTTCAAGTGTGGGAAACTATGAAGTAGTATTAATAGTCCCCACCCCCACCCCCAAATGAGCAGTGATGCTGTCAGGCAAAAGGCAACAAAAAGCATTTCATTAGCTTTCGGGTGACTTGGAAACTCTTGTCTAAAAATATGGATAAGCAGGAGTGTGAAGGAGTGTGTAGGAGGGCTGTCCCCACAGTTCTCCACAGTTAGGACAACTAGGGCCACTTGTGGGAAATGTGCCAAAATGTCCCTGTTTAGAGCCTCTTTTAAAATAAGCTCCCCTCCCACCCCGAGGTTTACAGGAAACTTCGCAGCAGATGTGGGCAATTTTCCCCAAGCCCTTGGAATGGAAGACAAAGGAAGCTGAGTGACAGGGCATCAGAATGTGGAGAGAGGGATTGCCGGGCAGGCCGGACCAATTAGCTGCCTTCCGCCCCTCGGCTCTCTGCGGTGGTCTCTGAGAGTTTAGTGGGGAGGTGAGGGGAGCCGGTGGGCCCTGGCGTGCTTGACACCCAATTAGTGCTCACTCACCAGCTGACCGGCCACAGCTGCAAGAGCAGAGGGTGCTAATTGGATGCTCAAGCCCCGACGCCTCTCCATCCGCCCAGCCCGGCCTTGTCCAGGCCCTGGCTTTCCGGAACGAGCTCCTGTCCCTGATTCTATCACCAGCTCATCCTCCCTCGGAAAATGCCATTCCTTTCAAGTAGAAACAGATGAGCTGGCCTGCAGCTTCTGCCAGGATTCTTGAAGAGCCCAAGACAGGACCGACGCAAGGTCAGTGTGGGATAACGTGAGGGCCTGTGGGCCAGGAGGCCTTGCGGTCCTCGGGTTCTCGGGGGTGTTAGAAAAGCACCGAGGTGGGAGATGGGGAGCCTTGCCATTGTCTGTCGCACCTTTCCGTTCTTGGGCCTCAGTTTCCCCATCTGTAGACAAGGGGGTCCAGTGAGATGCCCTGCACGTACCCTTCCTGTCCTGGTGTAGGGAGTCTCTGTACCAAGACTCCGGGGTGTCTGACAGACCCCGGGGTGAGGTGGGCTGTGAGCATCGTGGGACCCCAAGCCGTACAAGGCCTTTTTGAGCCAAATGACGCTCTGGCTCTGGATGATGAGGGCCCGAGCCTGCCTCCCAGAAGCCTGGGTTCTCCAGGACAAGTCGAGGTAGTTGGGGAACAGATACTCGTCCTGGGAATCCAGATGCTCAAATTGTTCTATTGTTTCAGTGATTCCGGGGAGATCGCAGGGTCACCGTGGGGTCACAGCGGGGTCACATGTGCTCCTTGGAAGGAGCCACGGGCCCACACCCATTCCCGTGGCCGCTCCAGATGTGTGTGCATGTGCACAGCCTCGGAGTCTGGCCTCAGTGTTCATCCAGGGTGTGACAGGTGATCCTGTGGCAGACATTCGCGACAGAGGGCCCCAAGGAGAACCCCAGTGGTAGTGTCTCCACTGCTCTGATTTCGTACTCCATCCATGGGTTAGAATTACACGTCCACACTCTTTATCATGGGACTTGGCGGGTTTTGCCACCCCAGTGGGTGGTGTGTATGGTGGTGATGAACTGGGTCAGATGACTTGCTTTGGCCACTGGGATGTGAATGGTAGTGACCGTGTGCTCTTTTGGAGCCGAGACCTTAAGATCCATCCCCGTTTCTCCTGGGACTCTTGTGCCTTTGTGACCTGCTGTGGGAAGAGCATGCTCCCCCCTGCAGCCTGGGCCGCAGAATGTGACATACCCAGGAGACCTGACCCCACCCCAAAGCCTGGGTCCAACCTGGGCCACGTGAACTCGGTCTAGAGCAGCCAAACTTAGGTCAGACCTGGAGACACAGGAATTTGAAAATAAATGTGTGTGGTGGTGAACCAGTGGGGTTTTGAGGTTGTCGTATGACAAGTAACTGGCTAATATAGCAACAGGTGAGAAATTGCCAGGAAGGGACTGGGGAAGAGCACCCAGCAGGTGTCTGGGAGCTGGGTGCCATAGAGAATGGGGCTGTCACACCATTAAGGCCGGGGAGCAGGATGCCCACGTCCCCACAGGCCAAGCATGGGCACCCATGGGCTGCCTTCTAGCACTGCCCAGGCTAACCTGAGCTCCAGAGGGACCCTACACTCTGAATGGGATTGGGCAAAAGCTCCTGAATTGTATTTTTGGAATCGCCCCAAGGTGAGGACGGAAAGGAGTGGGGGCTACTGTTAGCCAAATAAGATGCCGCGAACAAGCCTGGCAAGGGGAAGGGGCAGAAACAAAATCCCCAGGACCGCCAAGGGCGTCTGGGACGATCCTGGAGCCGTTAGGATCCCCGCCAATTGGAAAGCCTGGGCAGCAGCCCTACTCACTGCTGAGATTCGGGGATGACGCTGAAACAGAAAGTGATTCCTAATCAGTTTAACTGAACACCAGATGACTCTTTCCCGGGAGTCTGTGGCACTGAGAGAATTGCTATAATTGCAGGCACTTGGCAGAGAAATCAGGTGCCTGCCTTTAGTCCCTTAGGCGGCATACCCTTGGGGACCCCTGGTTCAGAGACCCTCCCGCTGAGACTCGGTTCCCGACCCCTCTGGGGATGTTGACCGCAGCCTGTTAGCATGTGGCTGGAATTTTGGTTAGGGGCTTTCTAACTGCAGCCTGATTTGTCCTTTAAAATATGCACAGAAATTAGGATGCCCATGGAATTCTGATTCTAGCCTTTCTTTGTGCTTGGAGAGACCGGGCTTCTGCCTTTGCCCAGGGAAGGCTGTAGAATGTGCCACGTGAGGGCACTTCTGTGGCTTTGCAGGAGTTTCAGTGACGCAGGGAGAGATGGCCACCTGGCCTCGATGTCAGCAGTCTGGGCTCTGGTCAGGGCTCTGCTACCACCTCCATGCAACCTTGGGCAAGTCTGGTCATCCTGTTGAGTGTCAGTTTCATTCTTCATGACTTGGGGAGAATAAAAACCAGCCTCAGATGGGTGTTGTGAAGACCAAATGAGATAATGCAAGTAAATGCTTATCACCCTGTCTGGCACCTGATGCCATGGCTGTGGTATGTGGGACCAGCCCGGTAGCTTCTATTATCACTATTGTTAATAAGAGCAAAGTGCTTAGCATATAGCGAGTCCTCCATCAGCGGTAGACTGCTGTGGTTGTCGTGATGATTGTTAAAACATCCCGATCATGTACATCTCGTGTCTGAAATCCTTCGCTCATCCTCAAGCCCTCGGAAGTCGTTTTCAAACTGCATTGCTTGCTGCCCCGGGAGTTCCCAGGCTGGGTACTTGTCTGTTTGATGTTCAGGAACTGAGTTAGCAGTCCAAGATCACCCAGATATGAAGTTACACAGCAGGAAGTCCAACCCAGTTCCCAGTGCACTCCTTGTCCAGGCACGTGGGACTTCCGTCACGTCTTCCTAGGACTACTTTGGCACCTTTATATTCATGTTGCACTGCGCAAATCATTCCCCCTCCCTGGCAACCTTTTTCCACTTCTCTGCTTGCCCAAAAATCCTCTTGGTCTTGGAAAAGCTTCCTGAGCTCCTCAGGCAGTCCCAGCTTCACTGTTGGGTGTCTCCCTGTTGGAGCCTGACCCTGGCTTGCCTTGAGCTGTGACCCCCTCCCCGGGGCCCCAGGCCTAGCCTCCTCCCCATTATCCAAACCTTATCAGTGACTAGTGCAGGACGAGTGGGAAATGAGCCAAACAGAGGCTGATCCTAGGCTGGTTATAAATGCATCAGGAGGCTTCGACCAGGCCGCCTCATCCCTGCATCTGCCACACCCTGAGCTCATACTCGTGAGAAGAGAGAAGGCAGGGCAGCCCGAGTCCTACAGGAACCCAAGTCCGGGCCTGGGATCCTGGCCATGTCTGCACATATTAGCTGTACATGAAGCACCACGGTGAGATTGTCAAATATGATCCAGGCTGGTCCAGGGAAATTCAGATCTCAGATAAACTTTTTTTTTTTTTTTTTAGTATGAGAATGTTTCATGAAATGTTTGGGACTTAAACTAAAAATTATTTGTTTATTTTTTAATCTGAAATTCAGATTTAACTAGGTGTCCTGTATTTTTATTTGCTAAATCTGCCAACTCTACAGCCTATGGACAACTATGCGCGCCCTCCTGAGACAGGGGTCCTAGGCGTGTCAGCAGACAGGGTCTCTGAGACAGCTTCCCAGGCCACATCTATACACACTAGCTCTGGGCGTGTATCCACATGGGCCAACTAGTTTTCTAATACTATATTTCGTAGGTTCTGTGAGATCCACTGCTTCCTATTTTAGTGTCTATATGCTCAGGACCCATCTTGTGACCTTAAAATCGTTGTTCTTCTGGCAGGGACGGTGGTATACACCACTGAACACACGTGATCTTTGTGGGGGTGCTGGGAGGCCTGACCAGGCACCAACAGCCAGTGCCCCGATGGGTCCGACAACAAAATGCTCATGGCCATTTGAGGAAGGGGATAAGTCTTGTTTATTATCTGAAAACCTTCTTTTGACATCTCTGGAAAGATCAAGGAAGAGCCAGCATCACAAGTCTAAAGCAAGTATCAGTAGCTCAGAAGAAAATCTCAGAGATGCTGGGGGCGTGCTCTTTGAGGAAAGGCAGTGTCCTCTATACTTGGTGTCTCAGAGGATGACACTGTGTGGGAAACATGGACATTGAAGGCTCTGAGTTGAAACATGATCCAGAAGAAACCTGCAGGTGTGGACCCTGACTAGGTTAGGAATACCGTCAGCAATTCATTGCATTTAAAATATTCCTTGTGGGGCACCTGGGTGGCTCAGTTGGTTAAGCTTCAGACTCTTGGTTTCAGCTCAGGTCATGATCTTAGGGTGGTGAGATGGACCCCCACATTGTGGGGCTCCACACTCAGCAAGGAGTCTGCTTGAGATTCTCTCTCTCTCTCCCTCTACACCCTCCCACTCATGTGCTCTCTTTCATGCTCTCTCTCCCTCTCTAATGAACAAATACAATCTTCAAAAAAATAAAATATTCTTTGCACTTATAATATCCCATGATATATAACCATGATGAAATAAGTACTAAAGAACATTTCCAGTAATTATAAAGTAAAAATCTAAGTGATGAGTAAGCACTGGGTCACAGAAACATTTTCTTTCTTAGTAGTAAATAAACAATGATTCCCTTTATGATCTGTGGCATCCCAGATTGGGGGAAACACAGGTAGCTGAATTCAGTTAAACTAGTGGTCTGTTAGCCTAGACTAATGAACTTAAATTTCAAGGCACCCAGGAGGTCATGAACCTTTCCGTGGCGAGATGGCTCCTGCTGGTGACAGGTCTTGATCGATGGTCATGTTTCAGGATAATCCCTTCTTTGTATGGAGACAGTACAGAGGGGGAGCCAGTGACATTTTAGGAGGGGCCGTTATGTGGGAGTGTTCTGAGCATTGCAAGATGTTTAGCATCCTTGCCTACTACCATGTTCTGTTCCGCGTCCCAGTCATTATAACCACAGACAAAATCCCAGAGTCCCCGTATGTTTCAGACGCCCCCTTGGGAGCAGGACCACTCCTGACGAGTCCGCTGGGCTACAGGATATAGGTGGTTTGATGGGGCCCCACTGCCTGTTGATACACAGCCCTACCTCCTACCCCCACCCCTCCCCCCTCCCCCTTCCCCCTACCCCCCAACTCCCTCCCTGCTGGAGGTGGATCCTCATCTTACAAGAAGCCACAGCACGGGCAGGATTATTCCAGTCTGGGGTGTGTGCCCAGCCCTGGTCCGGAGGGGTTGGGGCCCCAGCCCTGGACATTTCTGCCTCCCCTGTCAGGCCCAAGGCAACCTTCCTCTGCCCTGTGTCCTCCTTCCAGGAGCATTTTCTCTGTATTCCTAAAGGCAGCCTCAGAGAGAGAGGCACGTCATCAACTCCTTTTCATTTACATGGGGATTACTGGAGACCAGAAAAGTGCTTTAAAATGATATAATGTCTCTGCACCTCATCAAACCCTTCCCCTTCCACCAATTTCTGCCTGATTTACAGTTAATATTGCACACTCCCATCACCCTGCCGGAGAAGCAGTGATTATTTCTCCATTGCCATAAAGAATGTAAAGGAGATGGGGAAAAATCAGGTGAATTCAGAGAAAGTTTAGTGTAAAAAAAAAAAAAGTGCTGGGGGAGGGGGTGTCAGGGAAGGCAGTATAATAATGGGAGCAAAAGTGTTCCTGGAACCAATTTCAGAGTCAGGCGATTCCTGAGGGCCTGGCAATGAAGTCGGCAGGTGTGGGGCCCTGGCTGCCTGAATGTTTGGGGCTGGGGCTGGGGCTGGGCAGACCCTGATGGGGAGCCTCGCCAGAACGTTCATCCCCTGGGGGGGGTCTGGTCTGGATAAAGGGGAGTCAGCTACCCCGAGAGGGTGAGAGCACCACCTGTCCTTCCCCCTTCCCCTGGACAAGAAGGCCTGGGGAGCATGTGGGCTCCTGTCTCTGAGACACAGAGATGGCTCTGGATCCAGGGTTCCTGGACAGGCGTCTGTTTATGCTGCTTGTTTTAGCTGCACACTAACAGCCTAATGTGCACGGGGTCTGGGCTCCAATCCTGGCTCTGACACGTTCTGCTGTGAGAGCTCAGCAGTCGCTCCCTTCCCTGAGCAGCCTCCCATCCTCTGTCGAAGAGGATGAACTGGCCCGTGCTAAGCGCTACAACAAGCCCCTCTGACCATCTTTACCACCATCACTCAGTCAGTGCTCAGCAGTCACCATCCTTGAGGGCAAGTGTGCGCGTGACCATATTCTTCCAAGGGTGCTGTTGGTGGACCTTGGCTAATTTTCCCATGAAGGAGCTGAGTATCATTTGTGATTCTTCAGAGGAAAGAGATGCTCTGTCTCCCACATTATCCATCAGCCAAAAGAAATGATGGAATCCATTGGATTTATTTACTGTGTTAACCTAGTATTTCAGTTAACTGTTGCTACGTAGCACTCTGCCCCCAAACTTGATGACTTACAACACAACCATTTTATTTTGTGCTTGTGATGTTGTAGTTTGGGCAGGGCTTGGTGGGGAGGGCTCATCTTTGTTCCATGTGGCTTCAGCAGAGGGCTGGCTGGCACAGCTCAATTTGGGTCCTAAGGTCTGGGGTCTGGGTTCTCATTGTTGTCTGAGTTCCTCTGTTCTCCAAGTGGTCTCTCCAGGTGCTTAACTCAGGCATCCTCACAGCAGCAAGATGGCCTCAGGACAGTCAGGCTGGCTACATGGTGGCTGGCTTTCCCCCCAGAGCACAAAAGAATGGAAGCCACCATCCGCCATGACTTCTTTGCGCCTGGACTTGGGATTGGCACAGTATTGCTTCCACAACATTCTACTGGTTGAGACATGTCCCAGGGCCAGCCCAGAATCAGGAGGAGGTGGGGACCCAAGAGCATGAAAACCAAGTGGTTCATTGCAGATCATGCAAGTCACAGTCTCCCACACCCAGGGCTTTCGCAACACTACTTGTTCCTTCTTCCATAATAGTTTGGCTTTGAATTTTTACTTCTATGCTTACCCCTTATTACACGTGGATCTTTATTGCAAGTGACCTGAAATCAAATCTCTTTCTTTCTTCCTTTCTTCCTTCCTTCCTTCCTTCCTTCCTTCCTTCCTTCCTTCCTTCCTTCCTT